>NC_143570.1:60805000-61037500 GCF_054136105.1 Typopeltis vanoorti | reverse complement strand
TGTGTGTGTGTACATATAGTATGTGTGTGTGTGTATATATAGTTTGTCGTAAGAGAATGGTTTATGATAGCACTTAAGGAACATGCACAACTCCCTTCTTAAACGGCACGTTCAGAATATCGCGCGGCTCCGTGAGCTATAATGCCATCACTTTCAAAAACTTCGGTTTATTAGTACAAAGGTGACTTGCCTGCTTGATGAGAAATGAATGCAATACATCCACTACTAACTTCTGTATGAACTCTTCCACGTGTCGGAATTCTGTAAATATAGGTAGTAAACAATCTCGTTTTCCTGGATCCCTCGCATGCTTATGTAATACGATATTACGGAATAATTGCTTAGTTCGTGTGATTGCTTAAATATACTAAAGATGCGTGTTTTCCCTCTTTCTTTCTACCACTTACCCATGAGACTTCTGGGGATCATGTTTTTCATCTTATAAACCGAATTTATGTTATGATAGGACGTTCATTCCTTCCTACGTAGTGTATTATGCATGTGTTCTCAGGGGGGCTTGTCTGTTTTGCAGAGGAGAGGAGACTGAAATCTCCAGAAATCCCTATTGCTGCCATCGTATGGTTTATTCTCGAGAATGATCCTCGCATCCTTGACGAGATTTTTTTTTTGCACCCAAAGTATATACAAGGTTGTTCTTCTGTTGGCGTTCTGGAGGATTATCTTGATAATACTCGCAGGCTGCAGTTGTATATATTTTTGCGATGCTTAATCCTAGTATACTGGAGAT
Organism: Typopeltis vanoorti; assembly: GCF_054136105.1. Classification (NCBI taxonomy): domain Eukaryota; kingdom Metazoa; phylum Arthropoda; class Arachnida; order Uropygi; family Thelyphonidae; genus Typopeltis; species Typopeltis vanoorti. The sequence continues at coordinate 61,036,752 of NC_143570.1, read as the reverse complement.
TTTTCTTTTTTTAGTTAAAAACAGGTAGAAACATACGGAACTAGTTTTAAATGGCACCGAAAATAATTCCACAACCTATTTTCTCTCTTTACTTAAAAAAAAAAAAAAAAAAGAATATAATTTTTCTAATGCCAACTTCATTTGACAAGTTTCGATAAATGTATAGTATAAATAGTATCACACGGCTTATATTTATGACTGACCGAGTGGATAGCCCCCCCCTTTTCTTTTTCCAACCAACAGATCGTGAGTTCGAATCCCACCACATAAAGGGATTTTTTTAATAGACTACTCTCAACGAGCTTGTATAGCTTCTTGAGTTTATAAGGGTTGCCTTATAAATAAATAAAAACGGGCTTTAGAGAGAGAGAGATTATTCCATTCACACAACGAAGAACAATAATCAGGAGGCAAAAAAACAAAATAAAACAAAAAAAAAAGCTTATGTCATAATGTAACAATTTAGTTCAGCTTTATTATCCGATTATGCTATGGACTGCAGTTCGATCATGAAACTAAACAAAAACATTGTTAACATTTCGAGATGCGAATTTATTTGCATTAATTATTGCTCATCATCGGCACTATAGATTGAATAACCTGTCGTTCGTAGGATTACTAGATTTTTCTAATATTTATAATTTTTTTTTTATTAGTTCTTAATGCCTATTTATATTCTGCTTGAAAATAAGAAATCTTTATAGCTTCTGACGTATTTCATGATAATCTCCAATTGTGAGTCATACGAAGTTCATCGTATCTTCGGCGACATGACATAGTCTTAATCTACAAACGAGTTCCTTCCGCTACTCGGTTATTCATACATTGAAGTAACACTTCGTTGAAGTCCAGTTGCGTCATTTCCTAATAATCAAAATAAAAACTTAAAAGGATAACTGTTTTTACGAGAATTGTGTTCTGTATTGTTCTCATTCAGTTTCTGGTTATAGTTATTGTCATCAGTATAAAAAATGAATATAAATATATATAGTCTAGTTTTCATAATTCCTGCGTAAGAAGTTCACGCTACCAAGACTGGTCTTTGATACTTCATTAGTCATTAAAATCGTTGCCTTCTTTTCGCTGATATTATTTCAGTCGCGTTTCATGACATACCCACAAATGAACCGTAGACAAAAACAGTAGATTAAAGTAGGGTGTTTCATGGGATGAAAAGCTTGCTTCTATATGCTTATGTTTCAGCTTAAGGAGCAACATTCAGAATACCACTGAATATTTTATGAACCTTTTTGAACCCACCATTAATAATAATTTAATGATATCAAATATAAATTAAGTGACATTTCTCATTTGTCACTTAATTATTACAAAAAAAGTAATAAATATCCAATATTCGTTTAAAGTCGAGTAGCAAAATAGTGCTTGTCTTTGAAACAAAACAAAAAAAAAGAAGTTTCCAAACGATTTTTCTTTCAGCAGGAACCTTTCACATAATATTGAGACCATTGAAACAATTAATGATACGCCAAAGCAAACGTCTACAAAATTTTTCTTCAACGTAGTTGATGCAAACTGATAGGAGGAGGCTATCGATGTAATAATTATTTGAAGAAGGGGAAAAAAAAAAGAAAAAGAAAGAAAGAAAGAGCCTGTGTAGCTCAGTGGATGTGGCGTTTGCACACCACGGCGCTTGGCCGCACGAAGGAAGACTTGGTTTCGAGTCTAGTCGGCGACTAGAGGAAATTTTTCTAAGCCGTTTTTCGACCGGTTCCCGAGTTAGTCGATCTCTGGCACGGGCAAGCGGGTTTTTCCTCCCCGAAACTCGGGTTTTTCGTCCCGTAAACTTAAGAAAATCGACCGTAGAACCCACATTATTTCAGACATTAAATATATTGTGTTAGGGTAGGGACCATGAGATGGCGGCACATTTTAGCCATCTCTCTTCACTGTGCACTGCTTAATTAGTGATAGCCTTGGGCCATCTATCTCTGATTGGTACCAGTGAGATTGAACTGCCCACTCAGTCTCCAAAAGTTAGATAGGGCTAAATGGCCTCGCCTACTCCCCGTATACGGGAATAAAAAAAAAAAAGGTGTTAGCTGATTTTTTTTTTAAAAAAAAAAAGAAAGAATGAAAGAAAAATAACGAAGAAATAAAGAAAAAGCGAATCTATATTTACCAGGTGATTTTTTTATTTTATTTTTTGTTCTTTTCTTTATAAATGTTCGTCAAAGACCAGGCAGAAACCGTAAGCGATTATAACCCTCTCGCTACATTGTTCGAAAGTTGTATTTTTAAAAAGTGAACTCTCATTTATGTCTTATGTGCTGAATGAGAGCACATAAGACATATTAGTTCGCATCAACTATGTTGAAGAAAATTTCTGTAGCTGTTTGCTTTGGTGTATCATTCATTGTTTTAATGGTCTCAATATTATTTGCTGGTCCTTTGTTTCGCTTGACATTCCGGAATGACTCTCATACTATCGACTCATGAGGTGTGCACTTCCGCCTACTGCTACTGCTGCTTTTGCTTTTCAAAGAGCAGGTCTTTCCGTCTTTTTTACAGGCTGACATCACCTCCGAGCCAGTTCCTCGTGACACGTGAACAGTCTCGGAGGCTTCTGTCACCGTAACACCTACCCAACGCCTACGAACAATTACACTTTGTTCCAGTTCAACAGGGCAAAGATGTGTGTAGTTTAAAGATATAGGCTATATATATATATATATATATATATATATATATATATATATATATATATATATATATATATATATATATATATATATATATATATATATATATTTTGGCGAAATACTTAGAAGCTCTGTATTGCTAAATCTTGGTATTTCTAGCCTAGCTCCCACTGACGAGACCTCAATAAAGGTCGAAACCGGTCTGGGTAGTGGCTCCTTGCCTTTAATACAAAACATCATACATCCCCTTCTTGGAGATGTGTTTTGGCATTAAGGGTAAATATTAAGATTAGTGATCGGAGCTTGTTCCACCTTTGCCACGAGTTGCCCTGGTCCTGCACTACCTGTGGGATCAGTTAGACTTGCATCAATTGCAGGCGCAAACTTGACTTTTAGTCTGTTTGCTTACTTGGGAAATGGAGTAAAACCAGGTTTAAAATTGCTTGGTATCTTTTACATATTTATACCCAAGGTAAAAATACTTCCTACATATATATATATATATATATATATATACACACACACACACACACACACACACACACACACATATAAATATATATATAGCTATATTTTTTTATTTCTTTTTCTTTTACAAGATAGGCTGTTGTTTACTTTTAAGAGAATGCATATTTCTGAAAATAGTATTACATATATGCAAAAATGCATTTTTGTTAATAATTAATTAATTAAAATTAAAATTTAATTAAAAACTACAAGTCTCCATAAGTGCAACTTTTCTCAAGGACCGAGAAAACAGCTGAAGATCTCTGTAGATCATGGGTGGCCAACTGTTTACGTTCCACGCGCCAATTTTTTCACGTACGAGTTCAGATGTGCCATACAACTCTTGTACCCTTAAAAAATCCCTGTAAAAATATGTTAATATAAACATGATATATTTACTTTTATTTAGATATATTTACTTGCATTTACTAGAATCTACTTCTAGATTTTCTAGGCATGATTTTACTTTCTCTGATATGTCTGATCCCCTTGTTTTTCCATGAAGCTATTCAAGCCGGGAAGTTCTTCAAAAACGTTAACCTCTTATAAAAATGCTTAACTGAACTACATCACATATGTCAGCAGATTTGTTCAAAGCTAAAGAAAAGAAATGACAAGCAGAGACAAGGTTCCTTCAGTTGCTCAGATCATGTCTCTTTTATTATGTGAGAAAGTGTTTTCACAAACAATCCACAACGGTTTTCCTGACGGATTCGCTATAAATAATTCCCACTGTTCATTGGATTCTTTTGCTCATTTTCTTTTGCACTGTGACGGGGTAACTGAATGTAAAAACAAGGCTTAATTTTAGAAAAAGTACAAAATTGCAAATGTTCACAAAGGGCGAACAAAAGTTCGTCCGTAGCGCACGAGTATCAATTGTAAACTGATTGACAAAAACTTGCAACGCACCGCTGTTGCTAACGCTTGGCGCCTCAGGATCAAACAGGTGAATGTGCAAAAGATGGGCACGAAACAATAAAATCGCTAAAAATAATTACTAAGTTGTTGTTTTTTTGAATACAAATCGGTTTTTGGTTAATACTTTTTGCATAAATAGACTTACTTTTTTTTATTATTATCTCCTCGGGGTTCAACGCGCCACTTTTTGTGCATGCACCATAGGTTGGCCATCCCTGCTGTAGATAAATATCCTATCCTTCTCATCCGTCTGGGACGGGTTGAGTCCCCCCCCCTCCCGATGAGGGGTTACTGGCGTATTAATGCAGCTATTCATGATTGTATCCATGTGTGTTCACTGGGCTGGTTTGCCTGCGTGCGGGATGAAAAACCCCAGATAAATTGGGTAGAAAAAACCCTGCTGTCCACGCCCAAGACCGGCTTACTTGGCTCTGGCTGAGAAAGATCCTTAAACTCTTCACGTCGGTGACGGGAATCGAATCCAGGACACACCTTTCCAGGCATATGGTTGCGAAGCGCATAGCCACTAGGCTAACCGCCCGGACGTAGATAAATATATAGGATACAAAACTAGCCTAATTTAGGATGAGGAGAGCATAATCTGAGTTTATTTCGACGATTATCTACAAAATTGGCCAGTGTTTCCAACAGTGGCGCACCCAGAGGGGGGGGGGCAAAGAAAAAGGAAAAAACACTAAAAAATTTTCCGAAAATCTTTTCTTAATGAATAAAATTCATTTATTTTATTTGTGTCGTGTCGTGTCTTCTATTTCTATACTACTTCTGAATTAGCGATCATTGCAGATGCTCAGTCATAGGTCGTATGCGATGCGTAGTGTGTATTCTCAAATCGTCTACTCAACTCCCCCCCCCCCCAAGATTAAATTCTGAGTGTGCTATTGGTTTCCAATGATGTTTATACAATTTTTTTGTCCTGAAATTTGTAGTTTATCATACAACTTACGTATGATGCTAGTATGATTTTATTATTTTACTACTTACACAATTTTATCACTTTTTAGAACAAACGGTCGTCCCTTTTACGGTCTGAGAAAGAAAAACACCGATTACAAACATGCAGGAAATTCAAATCGCCAAGTTGAATACATGGCGGCAGAAAAAACAACTACAATAAAACCAGAATTTTAAAAAAAAATTCAATATTTTCTTGCAATAATTTAAACTATTTTAAAGTATTTGAGAGCTTCGAAATTAAGGGCTTGCTCCATAAAATTTAATTAATTTAGTTATTAATATTTCCAAAATAGTAAATGAATTGTAGAGTTCAAACGATAATAATTCACTTTATTTCGTGTTTCGTTTTTTTTTTTTTTTTTTTTAATGCATTTCATTCCTACTTTTGATCTTGGCACATTTATGGGCCTCGGTTAATCACATTTCTTTTTACATCCGTCCATTTTCTCAAGTTAATTTTTTTTTGTTTGTTATCACCAGACTCAAGTTATCGAAGACAATGTTGAAGCAAAAAAAAAAAAAAGACTCCAACATTTTCGACAATGTTTCATCCATCTGTACAGAACTGTTGGCCCTGTTCTGTTCCTCAGATCAAATTCCCACTGTAATTGAGAGCTTTCTGCAACAGGTACATTTTTACTTTCTTTTTCTTTGATTAGCACTTGCCAAATACTCTTGCATTGATTTCCAATTTTCAATTGAATTTTGTTATTGGTTTAGCTCATCTTTTTCTCTCCTCCGTGATATGTTTTCTTTCTTTATATATTCGTTACGCTAATTTTGCAGGTCACTGGAGCTTCGATGAGGTTAGAATCCTTCCTTCTTGCTTTACGATGACGCCTAGACCTCGCACTGTACCATGCATGCATTCGAAACTATATCTGATGGAACAAGGTGGTTAATTTTTATTGATTGTTTATATATTGCGTCTGTTCTTTTGCGTCCGGTTTGCGGCATTAAAATCCTACAACCTCTGTAGGGCTTTTAATAAAGGTTCAGATCACATCAGTTAATCCGCATCTGTCTCAACATAAAAACACCGAGCCCTATGAAATGATTCCCAAATCTTACGCAGCTGTTATGACAAGACAGAGAGAAAAATTTGAGTCTATGAATATGTTATTGAATATAAACTCTGGCATTAATATGTCTAAATTACTCTTAGCTACGGTCAACCAATCACGTAAACAAGAGCACACTAACGTGTACAACTAAACCGAATTAATAGAATCCTGCACAATACAGGATTTGTTGTCGCCATGCCAATCTTTTACTGTATGTAAGTCTGTCTCTTGATAACGTATGCTGCTTTCATACGTGAAGAAGACTCATATGATTAGGAAGAAACTGGTTGTCTTGTTAATAAATGGCTAAAAGTTATTTTCTGTTTAACTCATTCCGGCTTTCGTCATATGAAGACGTTTCTATATGTTCATGCGCCGGCCAAGTTCACACACACACATACATACATACATACATGTGTGTGTGTGTGTGTGTGTGTGTGTGTGTGTGTGCTTGAAGATCACTTAATCCTCAAATATAACATCCATTTAAATACCTGATGCTTTCATTGTTGGTCGCAAGTAACTTTAAAACTATCGTATTATGTCTTATGTCAAAAAAAAGTGTTAATGTTATTCCAGACGTGATTCAAAGGGGGCAGTTAAATCTAAAAAGGTTAACATTTGTTAAAGGGCGCTTGTCGTAATTGCTATTCTAGAATATTTTTTACATATTGAATAAAAGCATTCATCGAGATTACGCACCGCCTGTTTACAAAATAAATAAATAAAAATAAAGACGAGACCGTAAATCGTAAAATGCTACGGAAAGGTTTGTGTAGTTACTCATGTAAGTTCGCACGTGAAGTAACTGCACGACTTCCTAGAAAACGTGCGTACTTAAATTACAGTGATACTTTGACAACCACGGATGAAGTCAACTGCCCGCAGTATTCAATAGGCAAGTTAATTCAACACTACCTCAAGTTTAGTGCCAGCATTTGTTACTTGGATGTAAAATATGGATGAAAACAGAAATATAATTTCTTGTGAAGTATAAATTAAATCGAATTTATGAATCCTAACACTATAATATCTCTTTAGACTTATGAATAAATCAGGCTTTCAAATACATGTTTCTGAGATAACTTAGCTGAGATTCTGGAATCAAGTTCATCAAGTAGAAATGAACGATTGCTTACTTTTGTGTTGTAAAGCGAGACAAAAAACTTTCATTTTAAAGTAAACTGGAGACAAATTTTAGTAGAAATCCTAAACATCAAATATCATGAAATTCCATCCAGCCAGAGTAGAGTTTTTATAATAATTTCAAATAATTTTGCGCTTTGGTCCAATTTTAAGCAAAACTTTGTTATCTCTCGCCACGTCTTCAGAATTTGAATTCCAAATCTCATAAATTCCGTCCTGCAAAGCGGAAATTATTCATATTGTTCGAAACGCTGTCTAATTTTCGGCCTGTACATGGTCCGATTGTAATTAAAATTGTGATGAATGACGCGACAAATTTTAGTGAAGATTCTAGCTCTCAAATTTGATTAAAATCCATCATGCAGAGTAGAAATGATATGCATATGGTGGGCCGCACAAAACAAATCTGAGAGACGTATTGTGCGATCTTATGTCTTTCCTGCAACACCCCTCAAAATGAATAATTTCTTTTGCATATCTCATATTCTACCATAAAAAATCACCTTATATATTTCATGGATCGTATTATTAGAGATTTCTTTAACTCTAAAACCTAGTAATGTACAGTACTCGTGTCAACTCATAAAATACTCAAAGATTTACTTCTTCTGTCTTTTAGTTATTTATTTTTTAAAGTGTCGTTTTTATGAGTTTGCTAGAACTCATAAAAAACACTTTAAAAAATAAAGTTGTTTTTGTTTAAAAAAAAATAAAGTGTCCAGTTGTAAAATAAAAATATGTTACAACTGGAAAATACGAGTTTTGAGATTCCTTGATGCTTATTTAAAAAAAAAAAGCTCGGAAAGGTAACGAATATAAACATTCTTTTTCGTTATTTTTTTGTATTTAAATGAAAGTGTTCGAGAAAGCTGCTGATTTTTTTATTTCTCTATAATATCCACACAGCTGAGTAAAAGAATCGTGATTTTTTTTCACTTTTGTTATAAAATTCCTTGCTTTTGGGCTCTCCCCCCCCATTCCCCCACCAGATTAATAAAGTTATCAGAGTCTCAAAGAACAGCACAATTGATGAGATGTGCAGCCTACAAAACTGGAACTTATTAAAACGAATGTCAATAGTGAAATATTGCATTAGATTTCGATCAAAGAAGCAAACAGAAAATCCCAAGATCCTTCCTCTCCTTCACTGGTTTAAACAGGACGACAAATGTAAAGTAAATCAAGCGCTCTCAAGCCTCCACATGCGATATGTCAGTAGCAGCTTGTGAACGTCTACATTGGTGAGGTCACGGACAGTAATCACCTATTTTAGCGTTAAATAATGAAGTAAAAATTCAATTTCAACAGTTCTGGCGAAAAGTTAGAGTTGCTGAGTCTATGTTTCCCTATGTTTTAACGTTGTCCGTATAAGTTTCGCCGAGACGCATAATTGTTTTGTATTGAGTTTATTTGTATCAATAACAGCAGCTGTGTACATTTAAAAATAAATATATACAGCTATTTGCAATTTGTACATAGGCTGCTAATTTTAATTTTCATTTACTCGTTACAATATACTTATGACATCTGTTTTACAATCACTGTTTAAATAAGATACAACATGTCACATGCTCAATTTCTATTTTCCTTATGAATTGTCCTATTGAATTGTTTGAGCTGTTATTTTTGTTGGTATATGTTACATAGTGATTTCAGTCTATTTATGAGTTCCATTATCAGATCAGTCTATTCTCGTTTATATATATATATATATATATATATATATATACATACGTACATATACATATATACATACATATATATATACATACATATACATGTTAGCATTGACATTTTCCATATGTACAATTCGTTTTACATATATCTTCATTTTATATCTTTGTTCACATATTTTGGATGACTATTTTATTAACTTAATTTAAATGCACATCTTATTCTTAAAATACATACATTGCTTATGTTTTTATTTACATTTATATATGCATATATTTTGGTAGTATCTCTATATCTCATGCAGATTTTATTTTTTTGTAGGCACTCTTATTTTTACAAAAAGAATTCCATCTTGCTTTAACATTATATTGTTTGCTTAACTTAAGAGGTAAATCTGTAGTTTCTTATATACAAAGTTTTCTGAATTGCAGAATTAGTTACAGGTCTATAAATGGATAATATATCCTATTAACATTTTGGGTTATTATCATGTTATGAACTTATGTTATCTACATTTCTTACAATTGACATTTCTACAGTCCTTGTGTCTGTATATACAAGAACATATACATATTTGTGGTAATATATCTTAATCTACATATTTATTACTAGAGTAGTATTGACTTATCTTAAGGAGTAATTTGCTATTTACTTTTCTTTCTTTTTTTTTTTTTCTTACACAATTAGATATACATATATATAACATTCTTATCCCTTATATATAGGCGTACCTATATATTATTATTAATATTTTTATTATTTTTTAAACTTTTACTTATTTATTTATTTTAATTATTATTTTATATACATATATACTTTTTTTTTAATTTTATTATTATTTTTATTAGGTTTGATATCTTGTTGTCATTATTCCTCTCCTTGTCATTATTCCTCTAAATGGGCCTACGTTACAAGCACCTTTGTCTGGGATTATGCTTTTTGTTCAGATAGTGGGTTATCATTATTGTTTACCACTAACTACGGGGGTTCCATTATCGGTATAAGTTTTATTTTTCCTTCTTCTTCTCCTTCTTCAATTAGGCCGAGTTTCCTCCATTGCTGTGTTGTTATGCTTTTGGTTTGTGTAGTGTTTATGATAATTTCCTTTAAATAATTGTTAATTTTTGCTAGTCTGTCTGGTCTGGTGTCTCTTCCGTGTATTTTGTCACATCTGTGGGACCATATTGCATACATTGTTATTATTATGATTATTAGTTCTGTTTTTTTTCATTTTTTTGTCTTCCAGCCAAAATAATGTGTTTTCAGAGAATGCTTGTGCTTTATGTAGGAATTTCTGTATGGTGTTCCATACTGTAGACGTTTTGCTACAGAACATCATAATATGATATATTGTTTCTGGGTCGGGACAGAAATGACACTTCGCTGGGCCTTGTAGTGGGATTTTTTTTTGCTACACACCACATTTTTGTGGGGAGACAGGCATGGTGTACTTTATAGAAGAATGTTTTGTATTTTGGTGATATCGGAAGTCGGAAAACTTTGCTAAGCACCGGACTTAGCCTAATTTCTCCTTTTCTTATTTCCCTGTGTTGGGGAGGTGGGAATGTCACTTGACTTAATGTTTTATATAGTTTTCTGGGTTTGATTGTCAGTAAGGTTTCGGTATCTGAGTGTTTCATTATATATGTGTACCCTTCAGCTATTTCTTTGAACATTCTCGGACTTGGTTTTTTTATATCTGGAAGTGAGCTTATAAACCTATGCGGCAAACACTTTTGTAAGAATGTTGCCGCATAGGCATGATAGGTTTTTGTGTGTGCTCGGGCTGCTGTTATTGCCCTGCCGATGAGAGTTTTCAGATGGATGTTTAGCAATGCTAAACCTCCAGCTTCAACTTCATGGAAGAGTGTTGATCTGCGAATGGGTTCATACTAAGAGCCCCAGATGTATGTAGCGCAATGCCTGTGTATTTTTTCGGCACACCTTCCGTGATACGGGGTGTTGTGTATCTTGTACCACAGGCGAGATGTTAGGTAGATGTTGCAAACACGGGCCCTTCCTCTGACGGACAGCTGTCTAGGGCGCATTGCATTACTTTTCTTCTTTATGCCGTCATGGAGTTCTTTCCACTGTTCTTCGTGTGATTCTGAGCTTCCGATGTTGATGCCCAGAACCGGTATGTAATTATTCACCTGTATTCCTGAAGGAATCCTTGGTTGATTTTCCCACTTTCCAATTATTTTGCAGTGGGATTTTGCCAGATTCACATTCAGTGCTGAGGCTTTGCTGAAGTCTTTTATTATTTTGAGGGTTGTGTCCAAAGATTTTTGTGTTCCTAGTGTTAAAGTGACGTCATCAGCATATGCCAAAATTTTGGCGTCACTTTCTCCGTGTATATGTGTTCCTTTGATATTGTTGTTTGTGTTAATGGCTATAATGAGTGGTTCTAGGGCTAGAACAAATAGAGCCATGGATAGTGGGTCTCCTTGCCGGATGGAACATTTTATTGGGAAAGAGGCTGAGAGATTTTTATTAATGATCAGCCTACTTTTCGCGTTTCTCTACAAAAGCTTAATCGTTTCTTTCCAGTTTACTCCAACTCCTATTCGGTCTAGTGTTTCAAACAGGTATTGGTGGCTAACTGTGTCAAATGCCTTTTGAATATCTAGACCCATTACAATACATGGATTTTCTGTGAGGCTGTAATAATCGCAAATGCATTGGAGGTGCATTATTGTGTGAAGAATATTTCTTCCTTTCACTGCACATGATTGTGCTGGTGAGATAAGTTTATGGAGGTGCTTTTGTATTCGGTTTGTAAGTATTTTAGATATTATTTTGTAATCAGTATTCAGTAGGGTTATGCCTCTCTAGTTTTTTATGTCTTGTAACTTCTGTTGATCCCCAACCTTTGGTAGTAGTACAATGTGTCCTGTGTTGAATTCGCTGGCGTTGTCTGTGTTGTGATCCTGCATTGGGGTGCTCAGTTGCCAAGCGTAAGAAACTCCGTACAGTAATCCTTCGATTAATGCGCCCCCGATTAGTGCGTTTTCGATTAGTGCGTCATTTTTTTTTTCGATACCCAAATTCGATTAGTGCTCCTATATACATCTTAAAAATAAATGTTACAATTTTAAAAAGTTTCTAACTATACATTTTTATGACTAACTATTTTAAAAAATCACTCATCAGAATGAAATAATTTAGTTACTGATTTAAAACATTTTTCAAAGTTATTTTTAATGGCATATTACACTACTTCCATGTATACTATGTTCCAAATTTTTACCGCCGAAATGTATGTCGTCTGCTATAGTACGCCCACAGATTCGAGACCCTTCGACACTTCTGCGCATGTCACAAAAAGAAGAATCCATTCCGATAATAGGGTAATCAATCCGTCTTCTGGGATGAGTTGTTTATTACTCGGAATCGGAAAATTAACTTCTCTTTTATGATCATTGTAGTTTTTAAAGTGGTAACTATTTTGCTTGTATAACAGTCGGGAAATTTTATCTATAAAGTGATTTCGCGTGTTGGCGACCAATTCGTACGTCCTTCATTTCTTTCTTCCCTACGTCCAAGAGTTAATTAAGTCTCATCCTGAAGAATTGAGTGATTCCGACCTGCTAAATTTAGATGCACAGCGGGAAGATCCCGAAGAATATGAAGAAAATTTAACCACTGATAGTCAGTCAAAAGAGATTTCACAGAAACAATTTGAAAATATTTTTCGTGCAATCGAAGTTTTTAAGCAGCAATGCTTAGAGGCTGACCCAGATGAAGAGAGCAGCAGTAAAATTTGCAGAAGAGTAGAAGATGCAATAGGGCCATACCGTCGGTTGTATGAAAAAAAAAAAAAATGCTAACCAAATTACGTTAGCTCAATTCTTTGTTAAGAAGTAGAATAATAAATTTATATTCTGAATATGTTTTATTGTCTTTCAGCTTCATGGTTTTCCTTTAACTAGGCTCTGAGACATACCTTAATTCTTTTATAAAAAAATTAAGGTTCAAAAAAGAAATTTGAGGAACGAATTATACTTTTCCCCATAGGTTATTATATTCGATTAGTACGTTTTCGATTAATGCGCCTGTTTTAAAGAACGCATTAGGCGCACTAATCTAGGGATTGCTGTATACTAATTAATATCGTTCGAATTTGATCTCACTAAACTGTACCTTTAATGTACATCGGGTGGGGCTCAGACCTCTCAGCTCAGTTGTCTGTCACAGTGCAATATATAACTTGTTTATTGTAGTATGTGGGATTGTTTGTGAACTTTCCTATGGACCTTGAATGGGGAGGCTTCAGGGTTCATATGAAATCGAGCGCAATTTAATCGCGTCTTGTAGCCTAGTAGGGCCCTGCACTGAACAGAAGAAAATTTTCTATATTCAGTGGCCTAAAGAAGGCTGCAAGTAGAGCGTGGAGCCCCAATAGTATTGATCCCTATGCACTGGAATTAGATCTCATAGTTGTTGAAGAGTGTCTGATATCACAATAAATAAAGTCACCAGAGATCAGTTTTTTGGCAAACAGTCAAGTGACTGCCCGATGATAAGCACTGTTTTGAACGAGAAGCATGCATCTTATTGTTTACTGTACAATAAGATGCATCAGTTCTACGAATAACTTTTGGACAAGTGAAAAATTAGCAGTTCCAGATTATAAGAAGTCTTTACTTTTTATAATGTGCGATTATTTATCAAACGAATTGTGTAGACTTTTATTAATCTTAATAGGTATTTTATTTAAAAAATATTCTTCGGAAAAATAATTAAATATCGAAAATAAATAAAGACGTAAATACTGAAAAATTTGTATTTTTGTATTTCTATAGATCGACTCATAAAAATTAATTAATTTTATGAGTGTTTTTTTTTGTTCGTATGAGTTATTTGTATTTTTATACTTAAAATGTTACAATATATACATGCATAATAGTGATATTATATGTTTTGTGTTAGGGGGGTGGGGGGGTGTTACGTATGTATCCTGGAGTTCTCTTCTCTGGATAATAATAAACTAAGAATTTATTTCCTCGTAACAGAGAACTCAAACATAAATAGAAAGTTCTTACTTATGTTTCACGAACTGTAGTTGTAAAGAGTTCTTCCTACAATCTTCTTTCAACTTGATAATATCGACAACTTAAATTACTCTGGTCAAGTACTGTACAATTGAATGATTTCATAGAATGATCCTACGCAATCAGGACTTCTATAAACATTTATATTATGTAATTATTAGCTTCTGTACTACAAAGACTAACAGGATTATCTGTATTTAATGTCATGTTTTCAGAATATCAATTTATGACAAAGAAAAAAGTATTTTACTTCAGATTTAGTAAGGAGCCTTCAAGATAATTATGAATATCGAGGTGTAGTAAATGGTGAATGCAATTCCATTCGGTTTATAATCCTAATTTCTAAAACACTGCTGGCTTAATCGGTTAGAATCTCACTGTGCTATGAATGTGAATGTCTTTAAGTGACAACTGATTTTCATTTTCCGGTTTAAGACTGTTCTAGCTTATGACTTGTTTGATTTCTGCAGCGGGGGATTTCTAGATTATTTAATTCTTTATGCATCCACAAGACTGAAGGTTCACAACCTCTCATGAGTGGGATTGTTGAAAAAAAAAAAATCCACTGTTCATATTCTATATGTAGAACAAAAGCCAATAACATGTTCTCCCATTGCCGAGTGTACTGAGTATCGAGTACGGAAGCTAGGAAAGCGCAGTGTTTGGAAAATTTAAACATTTTGGAGTTACTTAAAAATGTGGGGGTTTCGAATATTTCTCATCGTTTGCGCACACCGAAAGCTGCCTCAATGACACAACAGACAGATGCTACGTCCTGCTTCTACAACAATAACTGGATTTCTCTTTTAGTAGTGATGCGCTCTGTTGCTGCGAAACGTTCTGCATTCAAATTCTACTTACTCCCTAGTTGTTGTTTGGAATTATGAAAAGAGAAATTTTATCGCGCTAATACACAAGCACGAAAGTCTTTTAAATGAGCAGCTGCTTGAACTTTTTTCTCCCTTCACGTAGCATTATTTTTCTCCCGAAAACTAGCTTCAAGGATGCCCTTTTTTCTTTTTTTTCCTCCCCTCCCCTACACTATTATGCAATAATATTAATAGCAACGTGTGACCTCCTACAGCAACCGACCGACGGTCGTAAGCCTCCTCAAAAGTGGCCTCTTGAAATTACCGAGAACAACGCATTGCTTCGGAAGTGTTGTGTTTACACAATATTGAATGAAAGTACTATTTCAGATAAGAACCTGCCTCATAATTATTAATCTTCGCAGTAATCCTGTATTTGCATTCGTATTTCAATATATATTGCAGCACTTCTGGCGAAAGCCTCGGCTTTCGCCAGAAGTGCTTTTAACTACGAACTGTTTGCATCCTGAGTTAGTTTACAATACTTTCTATACGTAGGTTCCATTGAGACGAGTTGTCTGTGGAACCTACGACGTTATTATTTCATGTAACTATGTTTTTGTGATAAGCAGTGTACGGGTTTATCATTTCATCAAACCCCTGATATAATTTGGGCTCTGAAGTTAGGACACATGAACAGACCGACAGACTCAACCCTCCCACGCAAGGCATTCTTTTGTGCTTTGTTTTATGTGCTCTTCAATGAATGCCTAATAATGAATCATCGCACTGTCACGCAGTCGAGAGACCGACTTACAGTAATCATCTTCGCGTTAAGGACTTCTATCATAATTGAAACGCTTTTTATAAACACATTCATGTGCCTTTTAAAATTTTCAGTTACAAACACGAACTAGAGTGAAATGCTAGGATTAACTGTTTTTTGTGTATATATTTTAACATCCTGTAGTATTTTCAAGAGACACTAAAGGCAAAAAAATGGATCAATAGGTCACCCGGAAGTACGGGGAAAAAATTAACAACAAACATCCGCTGTAAAAACTATGGAACACACTGGTTGCATTTCAACATTCAGATTATGACAAATTAGTGTAGTAAGTTTAGCATCTCTTTTATAAAGCATTGGATTTCCGAAACTTATCAAGTTCTTGAACGAATGCACCCCTCATTGCAGCATTATCAGTATTTTTGTGTTATCTGTGCTTAATACTGTAAAAATATGTGTTCAGCTAGCTGGAGTGCTTTTAGAAATTATTAACTTAAGCCAGCGAGTTTTGTGAGGGCGAAAAGCTGAAGTTGTTTGGAATTTAATCTTTCCAGTAATGTCTTTGACCGAATAATATAGCCACGTTTTAAAAAATCCTCCTCCTGTCACATAACGATATTTGATCGCAGATCTCATTCCCAAGCAGGTGAAGTATAGCGAAATCTTGATTTAAACTACGGATGTTCCACACATTTAACAGACAAAAATATTGTACAGTTGATAGTGGTAGATGGTTTAGTGCAGACGGTGCATTGTGCTATGTTGAACAGTCAGTTGTGTATAGAGTGGCACCCCAACTTTGAGTACTGGGACTCCATGGAAGTTGTCATCTAATGCCTAATAATAATATATTATAACTAAGCTACGAAATATGTTTTTCCAATAATGTTTTATTCTAAATTTGCGACGGTATTTCTGGAAGGACGTGATTGGAAATCCTTCTATCAGAATAAATATTTGAACTACTTCGGTAGTCCTAATTAAACGGAGAAATCTCATAATCGTACGATTTCTTACGAGAAATCCAGTAAGCTTCATTAATACACCCAACATTTCTTCTTTTCGAGGATTTACGTCGAACGATTATTACGCAAACCTTCTGCTAAATCAAGGGGAATTACTACCATACCTTGAAACACGTTACTGTGTTTCAAGAATAAGAAACCGAATAAGAAACCTCGGCCTTAATGAGGCCGAGGTTTCTTATTCGGTTTAAAACAATGTGGGATTTAATATCCCCTTAATTTAAATAAAGCAGTTGTGATAATTGAATGGTGTCACTATACAAGGATGCTATTAAGAAAAGCATTTCTTTATGAATTTTTGCCATAATTTTCTTGTTTTGTTTGTTCGTTTTCAGTGCTGTTCCCTGCACAGATTCTTTCATGGATAAGCATTATGCTTCCGGCTTTAGACTTGACCCTTCCATTGTCATTTCGGTATTACACAGTCATGCTTTTCTGCAGCACAATTGTATATCGTATATTTCTCTTGGTAATCTTTCTTCTGCCATTCCTTCAACACGATATTTCCATTTTTCTACGCGCAGTCCACTATTCTGTCACTTAAGGCAGAGCTAGGGAACCAGAAGCTGTGGTGAACTACTTTAAAAACACTGAGCCTTCTAAAGTATTGTTTGATTGAACGCGAAGTGTGTTCACTACAAATACCCCCCCCCCCAGACATCATTCATACGTCCAAACAGCGGACGTATAAGTAGACGTCCGCTGGATGCCGGATGATCTTTTTCCTGCAGTTCAACAGACCTGCAGGAAGATCATCCGGTAAGTAGGTTTGCATTAGCTGCTATTAATAATTATTCGTGCTTTGTTTCTAATAAATTCAGAATTTTCCGCATTTGTAAATGAAGGTTTAATAATTTATAATAAGCCACATGTTGTTATCGAAGAACCTGCTATCCGTATACCAAAAATATGTGAAATATCAGTTATAAAGCCCAATGTGATTCTGTAAGGAAAAGGAAAACATTTCGCTATGAGTCATTGCAGCTCGGATTTTATACGTTTACAGAGTGTCATAGTACAAGCTGCATTACGCAACGACGATAAGCACCCAAACAATCATAGATCGCTCTGGGAATACTTGCACGACCATGAAAGGAAATGTGCAAACATCACAAACTAAACATTAACAATCTGGGAAGCAGGAAGTAATGCTTGAAAAAGGTATGCAGAAATAACCATAGCCAAGCGAGGATCATATTCTTGCTGTTATGAAGCCGACACCACGCATTAACAACCGCTAGAAGCGCGTAAAATTTAAAGCAAACCGAACAGCAAATGAAACATTTAAGTAAAGAGTAAATTAACTTCGATTTGTTAAGAAAATGTTGAAAACAATCATCTAGTCAGTTGACGTACACAGTTCACTGTCATAAATCTCCGCCATATTTCCGCTATTTTGCTGAAGAGCACTCGGTAAGTACTGCTTTTGTACTTTTCACCGAACGTATTAGAAGCAGTGCAAGTAGACCAAGCTCAAATAAAGAGTTCTTGTACAGTGTTATTGTAGAATGAACTGTAATAAAGAACAAAGCTTTAGTTCTTTGTTTTTCTAGTATTTTATTAAGGACTGTTCTCTTACATATCTCACTCACCACTCTCAGGATCTTGACACTTTTCCATTTTTCATTCTACACGCTTGTCACTCGAATTCCTGGCTCGTTTCCAAATAACACCAATTCTGATGGAATTCGAAAGATTTTACCCTTGACTATCCCTTCTTTTACATATATCTTAATACAGTATTTCCTTGTTTTATACCGGTTTAGATGTTCTACATTTTCAAGTTGTTATAAATGTATGAAAAATGCAAATCGGCTCAAAACTTACATCTGATTATTTTACAGGCGCATCAATTTTTTCAGCTACTGCAAGAATATATTGCAGTTCAATTTTTATTGACTGTCGCTCTCATTTAGACGTGTTTTGTTCATGTAATGCTTGTGGAATTTTGTTCCCCTTTAATGATTCCACCCTGCGCATACTCTTTAGCAGTGGCGCACCCAGAGGGGGGGGGGGGAGAAGGGGCCCGGGCACCTCCCAAAGAAAAGAAAAAAACACTAGAAAAATTTCCAAAAATCTTTTCCTAGTTAAAATTCATTTTTTTAATTTATGTTGTGTGCTACTTATGAATTAGCGATCACTGCAGATGCAGTTATAGGTCGTATGCGATGTGTAGTGTGTATTCGCAAAACGTCTACTCAACTCAGCCCCCCCCCCCCCCCCAAAGGTTAAATCCTGAGCGCTCGGCCCCCTCCAAGATTAAATCCTGAGTGCGCCACTGCTCTTTATTTGTTCAGCGTTATTTTGATCGTTTCAAGTCGAGACCAGAAGTTGTCTTAGTTCGATTGTGTGTGTTTCATTTTAATATTGCGAGACTGAAAGATTGCAAACATAATGCATTAATAAGGCAAATGAATTACGAATTTTATTATTATTTTTATATTTTTATTTATTTTCTACATAATCTGGAAACTCCTTTCTACAGATCAAACATGGAACATTTTGAAAGCCATATCAGATCTCTAAAAAGCTGGGAGGCGGTTTCACATCAGGTAATGAAACTCATCTCCCACTTAAAAACATTCTACATATCAATGGTCTTGAAGAGATTGAATCCACAGCTTGTCTGGTTTTAGAGCTGACACGCTAACCATTGCTGGCCAGGCTAACAGATACTACTATATACCCCTTTGCAGCAAAATATTGTTCCCGTATTGCTGGAGTTTCGCACCGGCTACACCTCGTGTATGTATTATACATGATAATGTATCAACGTGTTTACGCTGACAAATCAGCAAGATCAGATTCCATACTTAAACGATCATCAAGTATTGGGTTTAAGGTGTTCAGCAGTCAATAGAAAGTGAATTAAGGCAGATGGTTTCTAATCTCGTATTTTATAATTTTAAGTATAGTTTTCTTGTCAGTTGATTATTATACACTCTAGTTCCAGGAAGCAAAGCTAATGCAGTATTGGAATACGGATATTGAAGCATACGCGAACATTGTTCTTGAGGTGCATTTTCCTGTTACCTTCTACAAAAAAGTATACACAAGTAGTAACAGTCCTAATCACACTAAATTATGCCTTCGAAATAATACTTCTCCGAGTACTCCACCTTAAATTTGAGTTAAGGATTTCAAGTGGAACGCTGTGAAATTTTAAGAAGGAAATAATGATATATTCATTTCTATACAAGATGCTCTTCGATATATTGGACATCACGCATGGACGTGATGTGCAACACGATGCCATTTTTTTTTTCTTTCAAGTTAAGATATACAGTACAGTATTTGATTCGGAGCTTCAGACCTAATCATATATGTGCATGATACTAAATTAGTCCGTTAGTCATTGTGCCATTACAGTGGTAATGGTAAAATGACCATTGATAAATGGTCATTTTACCATTACCACTGTAATGTAAAATTACAGTGGTAATTTTACATTACACACAGACTGCTTGGAAAGAAGTTAACAGACACCATATTGCGAGGAACAAACGTCCATGGCGCCAACCTTAATAAGATGTAGGACCTCCTTTCGCTGAGGTGAATGCAGTATCCTACGGAGCATACCTTCCACAAGAGTACGATAGCGATCAATGATAATTTTGGACCATTCTTCTTGTAGGCTATGAGGTCCTGGACCTCACCCAGCGTTCCAGTTCATCCTACAGGTGTTAAAGGTTGAGATCAGGGCTCTGCGGAGGCTAGTCACGTGTGGTGACGTTGATATCCACAAACCACGCAGTCACAAGAGCAGCCTTATGACACGACGCATTCATTGCCTTGCTGAAAGAGACAATAGTCATTTCCGTAGAAACGTCACAAAGTAGAAAGCATCGCATTGTACAGAATGTTCAGATACCTCTCGGAGTTCAGTGGTCGTGGCACCACAAATATAGGTCCGAGGTCTGGCCAGGAAAAACAGCACCATACATTGCATCACCACCATCTCCGAATTTCATAGCTGTGGTTATGCACTCTGGTAAGAGACGTTCACCAGCATTTGCTATACCCCCACCTGTCCATCTGCTCGGTACCCGGTACAGCATGATTTGTCACTCCATAACACAGCTTCCCACGCTTCCACGTCTCACTGCACGTGCCCTTTGCACTGTCTCTGAAAATGATGGTGCATGTTGATTTGGGGAATCTTGAGCTACAATATGGTGGTCCTGCCTGGATTCTGAATGTTTTGTGCAGAATCGTGTTCTAGTTGAAGCTCGGAATTAAGCGTGTCGGCTGACGAATGGCGGTTTCACATATTATTCTTCGAAGCAGCCTATGTCCATTCGCTGGGTGTGGTGAGTTGTCCACTGCTTGTAGCACTTGCAGTTAGCTCCTTGCGCTTTCATCTCAGTATGGTATTATTGAGTGTTGTCCTGGGATGGCCCAATTTGTCATCAATTTGCCGAACAGATAGGCCTGCAGCATGGCATCCTATCGCAACGCCTCTTTCAAACTCCGTGAATTCCCTTCTCGCAGCCATTTCACCTGGACACAGTTGCGCTGACGTAGGAGCATCATGCTGCTCCAATTTTTACCGGCTACAAAGATGTTACTCGTTACATGGCACGATGCACCTTACCTATATAGGGGTGTCCATTAACTTCTTTCCAAGCAGTGTGAGTTTCGCAACAGATTTCTTGTGTAGCAGTGCTTGTAATTATAGCATTTGAATATGAAGGGTGCGATGATGTTGATACCGGACTGAGATTCAATACGCGCAGTCGTTAGCGGTGTGCATCATTCTGAATGCTTTTCTGCTTTGTGTGAGTGTGTCGCGAGAACCTGTGTAAAACTTGTCTATAAATATG
Organism: Typopeltis vanoorti; assembly: GCF_054136105.1. Taxonomy (NCBI): domain Eukaryota; kingdom Metazoa; phylum Arthropoda; class Arachnida; order Uropygi; family Thelyphonidae; genus Typopeltis; species Typopeltis vanoorti. The sequence goes on along the minus strand of NC_143570.1, from coordinate 61,015,307 downwards.
GATTTCTGCTAAAACTGATTCCTTTTAGTTTTGCAGTGTATGCTCCTTCTACACATACTGATCAGTGAATTAGAAATTTTTATTTAATACCATGTTTGGACCTCATCTAGCCAGAGTCCGCGCGGTTAGTCTAGTGGCTATGCGCTTCGCAACCATATGCCTGGAGAAGGAGTGTCCTAGGTTCCATTCCCGTCGACGACATGAGAAGCTTAAGGATCTTCCTCAGCCATAGCCAAGTTACTGGCAAGTCATCCCGCAAACCGGCCCCGTGAACATACACGGATACAGTCAGGAATACTTAAGACAATCCCTCCAGCCATAGGTCTGAGTTGCCATCTATGCCGGTCCCGAGCCCAGATAAAAATATCGGGAATTGAGGTGGTGCCGTACCTCCCCATAAAAGGTGCTCACTGCCGTTGAATCACCATGAATGAATGAATGAATCTAGCCAGAATTACAGCACATATGCAATTTGGCAAGGTTGTTGGATTGCATCTACATGTACAACATACCAGGCGTTCACTTTGAACTGACTCAGATTTGACGAAAGAGGAATTTGCTCCCGGATCTATTTTTCTAAAATATCTCATACATTCTCAATGGGGTTCAGATCCGGGCTTTGTGGTGGCCAGGGAAGATGGCAGGAGTCTGTCATCTGCTGGATAAAAAAGTCAAATATTCCAGGATGGACTTGATCGGCAACAATGTTTAGATATTCCTTGGAGGATACCCGATATTCCAGAAATATCAGGGAAGAACCCGTTCCGTACCAACAGAACACAGAACAAGTCCTATACCATGACCTCAGCACCTTGAGTTGTGTTTACAAGACAAGCTGGGTTCATTGCTTCATGGCGCTCCCGCCAGACTCTCTTGTCTACCGTTGGTGCAGAACAAGATGTACCGTGATTCGTCGTACCACACAACTTTTTATCCAGTCTTCCAGTGTCCACTCACGGTGTGGAACACCGTGACACTGGAAGACTGGAGACTGTAGACGAACTTTCCGGTTCTCACAAATCAGTAGTTTCCGTATATGGCATGTGGCTGCCAATACATCCTCCTCAATTCCCTGTGCATAGTTCGGTAAGATATGGGTCGGGAATAGCCTTCATTAAATGCTTTGGTCAGCTGCTGCACATAGGAAGTTCGTTTTTTCCGTACAAGCCTTCTCGCACGACGGCGATCTCGTTCCTAACAGACTGTCTGAAGACCACAGACGGGCATCCTTTACGGACATCCGAAATATTTTTTGTTTTTTCCATTGTGATCAACACTGACGATTGCTGACAGCAGCATTTTTAATTAAGTTTTAATTGCCTAGAACCCATTTGTGGTGACGTTTGTGACCAAGTATTTTGCTGCCTAAGTAACGTTCAGGTACGTCTGCGTAAAAATTGCTAATTCAGTGGCCGTTGTGTGTATTACTGGAGTCCCAAACTTGCGACAATCAATGTTCATTTTCCCCCTCCCCATTCTGTTCACTTTAAAATTCAGATATACCATGTGTTCAGGAAAACTTTTTTTTTGTTTGTTTGTTAAAAGCTTTAAATACGCAATGCTACCAAAAAGCTGATTGTTTTTTTTTTGATATTCTTAGTATCCACAGCTTATTCATTCCAAGTATCTAAGTTTTGTGTTATTTAGAATCGTATTGCCAAAATGGTCGGAAGGGAATAAAACTTGACAGCGTTCAATGCAGTTTGGTAAAGAATAAATATTAAACTAATATGGTATGCACACCTGTTTTTATGCTTATAACGACATCTTAATTAAGGATGAGTTGAGTTACTTATAAACACAGGAAACAGTTAACTAAATAATGAAATTAAGAATGTTATTGAGTTATCTAATAAGCTTTACCTTAAGTATTCATTAATTTTCAGGCCGAACTATAATAAGGCGTTTGGACCATAAAACCTTTTATTTATTACTTTATAAATAAACGTGTTACGCTCACACTGAACACCACACACACGCACACAAGAGTTAAGCAAGGCCACGAAATGTATACTGTGAAGTGATGAGTCACATTCCTAAGGTCAGTGATAACGATTTCATTTTACAGAGGTCAGTTTGTCGAAGATCTGTGAAGTGGTCTATTACTATTTCGAACATTCTTTTTAAGAACTGCATCATTCGTCAACTGAAAGATAGCACGGCTGAATACAGTATTTAGTGTTGGAGTGTGCACAAAGATGATAGTGTCGATATAAGGTTCAAATGCAATAAACATGGGCCTCGGGCCGTTTTGTGTTCGGAATGTTGTTTGCTCCCGTTTAAAGGCGTAGGCGATGTGTATATTTATAAAGCTGGATAAAATTCCAGCGATATCGTTTAACAAACATCATCACATGTACAATATCAGTAATTTTTTTTATGGTTTGCTACTTTTGCGTGAAGCTTTGTGCGGATTTTTCATATAAAGATTTAATTTAAAAAATAAAGTCACAGAATTTACACGTTTTGAACAAATGGTTGAAAATGAACAGATACCAGTTACTGATTTCTTTTGATTTTAAAATACAGGAATGTTGATGTTACTTGGAAGCAAGGCCATTCCATGTGAAATCATCAAATTTAAAAAAATAAATAAATCATCGCAGCTGCATATTTTTTGTATCTTGATGAAAATGAGTCAGTTTGTTACCTTGTCCTTGAGGTTGAAGAAAAGTTTTTTTTTTTTTAAATAGATTTTTCTTGACATCCTATTAATTATAGTGGCCATTTTTGTTCAGCAGATCCACAACAGAGGGAAAAAAAAAAAACAGGCAAGAAAACTAGTCCTCGATTTTTTTGTTAATTTCCTTAAAAAAAACTGCTTTTAAAAATTTTCAGCGTCATTCCTAGCAAATGAATGAGAGAGAGAAAGAGAGAGAAAATTTTCTATAAAAAAACGTGGAGCGTCTGATTGCACGTGTCATTCTTTATGTACCCGTATAGATGAATTTTTCCCCTTTTGCAGCATTCATTCATGTATTTATTTTTAATCTCCCGTTTGCTATTATCGCATGGCAACAACACTCTTGATCCTAAAAAAAAATGTCTTGGTAGGCATTGGATGTACTAAATGCGCCGATAGATGCAACAGAAGAAATTACGATTACTGGAACCCTAATTTATTCGCATTTTGATTCATTCGCAGAGGCACTTTTTTTTTTTTGCATGCTACCAGGGGTATAATCGGGCCAGGGCGACGCCCTGGTACTTTTTTAAAAACTATCAAAATTTTTAAATTCACTATAATAAATTATAAGAATTATAATAATGAGACTTATAATGCATTTCCAGCTTTCGGTCAAAAAATAGCAGCTTGTCGCTCTTGTCATTTTCGTTTCAGAAAACAAGGCAATCTCTCTCTCTCTGCCATATGGCCGTCGCAGTAATAATAATAATGCCGCACTTCGTGCTCTGGATTTTTGTTTCCAAGCACTATTTCTTTTAGGACTACACCCCTGCATGCTACGCGACAAGAGCCCATGTAACTGTGTAGGGAGAAACATTCAATGGTTGGTCACAAAGGCAAAGGACCATTGCAATCCACAAACTGTCACCATGTTGACTTCTGTACTAGCAACACTGCCGATATAAAATTCTTTTTTGTATCCAATGAACATGTAGGCAAGCTGCTTAAAGAAAGATTTGATAAAGTGGAGAAAATTGACATCACAGGAGTTTATCACAACTGTGACCCAGTTTATGGGGGAAATGTTGTCCACCGCTATTCTGCTTCAGAGAGCTTTCAAGTTTTTGTAGCCCACTCGAGCATCAAAGGTTATTTCAGCTACGACTGAGTGATTATATCTGCTGTGTTTACGATGGTAACTATTAAAATTAAGACTGACTTACTGTATTTTGGTTTGCTGTTAAAACTATTGCTACTGTAGATTTGCTATTCTACTAATAAAATAAAACATGTTTTTTTGTGTTCTTTTATATTAATACTGGCGACGTAATTTCCTTACTTCACACCACTCAAGAGATCCTAAAAATTGTCTTCATAAGTGGGTCAGCTAAAAGAAACGACAACAAAATGCAGTTTTCTTCATTTTTAAAAGGCTGTCTATACTGAAGGATTAAAATATTTAAAAAAAAATAGATCAATTTTGCTTTATAGCTACTCATTGAAAGATTTCTGAGATACTGTTCATAGATGGCTATAAAACAAAATTTGTCCTATTTTTTATTTTATTTTCCCATTCCTTAACTTATTTGAACTCACTTGAAATGACGTTGGAAATTCTAAAAACAAAATTTAATTTATTTACATAAAATTTCATTTAAAATACGAAACGAAGTAAGGGAAGGATTGGAAGCACTGTAGAGTTAAAAAAAAAATTAACAAAAAGCGAGAACTTGTCTTTCTGCCTTTTTCTCTGTTCAGTGGATGCACCACATCCCTTTTCTGTTTATTTTTGAACTAATTTTCACACTTGTTTTTCGCGGGATTTATTATATTGTGTGTATGAGATTCTATTTTGTTTTCAATGGGAGAATATGCCTCGTGAGCGATGTTTCATTGTTGTATACACTCGATTTTCAAGTGTGTAGAATAATAGAATAGTTATTACCTATATGGAGATAGAAAATAGGTATGGCCGCTACAAACTGATCTTCATTTATCCTGTTTTCTCTTTGAACACCGCACATTCAATTTTAAACAATTTTTCAAACCACTTCAAGCCTCCAAATAAATATACAGTCTGATGTCTGACACTGCGTGATGAGATTAATCTACCACTTAGACATTCATAAACATTTATGTCAAAATGGAATTCGGACTCGCAGCCCAGATTAGTCCTTTCCAATTCTCCACTGTCGAAGAAACGTAACTGTGTGACCAGCGATAACAAACATCTCACGTGTACTCGCTTTCGTGCCATGCACCCTTGACCATTTTGTTGGTAATGGTGGCTTGAATACCTCGTTCTCGATAAATAGGAAGTCCCAGTGAAATCCAAATAGCGAAGCTTTCAGCCAGTTGGACTCATTCAGTCCACACCACTTTACAAAAGCGTCTTTCGAATCCATTAGGAAACCACTTGAGTAAACGACATATTGTTGATCGATATAATTTTCTTCGGGGTCATCCTGTAATTTACGAGGACGGACATTTTTCTAAAACATATACTGTATTCACTACCAAAGATAGTGTTTTAGATGAAAATGAACGGACAAAAGATCTTTTTTTTTGTGATGTGATCTTCTGAACATCTTAACATTGCTTCTGCCTCCGTCACTGACAGCTTTCAAATTTTGTAACTTTTAAAACTAGTAATAAATAGTAATTGTTTGTCATACTTTAAAGTGTTCAAGATTCAGTGCTCGCAATATTGTTATATAACAAGTTCTTGACTTCCGCCTTTCTTTCGTCACGCACACTCAGTTCATAGACAAGACACTAGACATCACGATATCTATAGGGACATGCGTTCAAACTGAAAACAAAAAACGAGTCGCACCTCCATCCTACCATGACCGCGGTAAAGCCATTATTTTTGCTAAAAAAATTGTTATTAATTTATATCATGGTTAATTTTCCAGCACGTGTTTTAGTTTCTGTCTATTTAGTTTAGTTTAATTTGGGTTTAGTTTTTTACATCAATAAGTGTGTAGATACTTCACGAAAAACGACGTTTTTTAAAATCATTTTTGTACACTTCAAAACCAGACAGTTATTTTAAGTCTACAAGGTACTTACATCCATACCAAAAAGGGGAAAAAAAACTCTCTTTGTTACTTAGTTAAACTGAAGATCGCATCCTTTAGGATACGATCTTCAGTTTAGTGTGTGTGTGTGTGTGTGTTTAATTTGCTTCACAATTTTCTTCTATTGGATTGCTTTTCTTTAACTGTCAATTATACAGCATAAAAGTGATGATAAATACAGTTTGCGAGCAAAATAATTAATCAAAAGTCATTTTAGAGGGCATCAATCAATGCATTCAATATATTGAAATGTTATCACGTGTTGTCACAAATTTGCCAGTGTGGCCCGTGCTGCATTGTTGGTGTAGTTGCTTATAGAGTAATTTTTTTTTGAAAAAAATCTAGACCGAATAGACCAAAGTATTGATTTTTGTGCTCTGCAAAGGAACAATGCCCTCAACTCTTCAGTCACCATCCAGTCTGCCGCTTATCATGACTGAGACAACTGTCTGAATAACTTCTTTTTTTTTTTTTTTTTTTAAATGTTATTGTAGAATGTCTGTCAGGATGTTCTTCGCCATATTGTGCGATTAATCTTCACTGAACTTGCTTTGTGAAGACCAATTCTTCAAAAGAAATAAATGCCTGGGCGCTGTGTGTATGCTGCTACACCGCTATCTTCGTTAGCATTACATGAGTGCGAGCAAGAGGCCCCAGTGGAGCTAATGAATAAATTCCTTCTTCCAGTACACTTTTATGCTTTGCAGAAAAAAAAAAAAAAAAAACGACTAGTGTAGAGTTTTGTACTATCTTAGCGTATAAATTTCTGTATTTCGTAAATTACTGGTTTTCTGCGAGTAGAAGGTAGATTTTAATCTATTTGATAAATGACTCCACTTTTTATGGTATTGTTTTTGGACTTGAAATGTATCTCCCATCCAGGACTTTCGTATTCGTAATTTCTGGTTACTTTTTTATTGGATAATTTTCGAATTAGTAAGCAAAGAAAGCGATTGTTTTATGAATAAAATTTCACTTTCTTTTTCTTTTTTGGTAATAAATGTTTATCAGTTTTTGTCCACGGTAATAATGAATTCGGCTTTTTGAGGAAACCAGTAATAGGACGCATAAATCTGAAGAGTGTGATGAAGCTGCGGATAACACTTCCTTATTATTTTTCGATTTTTATTTTATATTTTCGAAGAATGGATATTTCTCCGGATTCTGCAATCATCCTATAACACAAAGTATTTAATATTACAACATTATAGTACGAAACGATAATACCACAATGGTAAAAGTATTGCAACTGGTAAATTTCGAACTCCCAGTTTTAAAAATCCATCATTCTCCTAAAGGAACACCCGACACTAAAATTCACTGAAACCAAAATAGCCCCTTAGTCAGATAAGAACAATCCGACAAAGCAGCAGAAAAATAAAGCAAAAACAAAGACCCGTGGGGAGCATTGCACCGGCACGTGTTTAAATGGTCCATACAGTGGAGGAAAAAATGAAAGAAAGGGGAGGAATATAGCCTCTGTGTATACATTAAGTTGTAAATTCGATAAATATTTCTGTCATGTTTGTTAAGTAAAAACAAAACCATTCTGAAAATAGAATAGAAAGCTTGAGAACATCCAAAGGAAGCTGGATGCAGCTGGTCACGTAAACAAATGAATGCACAGGCATCCTCCCAGTAAAACGATAACTACAGTCTAGAAAAAGTGACATAACATAAATAGTTTGGATATGAAAGGGATTGTGGCAATGAACCAGAGAGAAAGAGAGAGAGCATTCCATACATATTGAAATATTCAAAGTAACTGCTGTAAATATAGCAATGATTATGAAATGGTTAATACATGACTATTTCTGATATACTTAATAGCTTTTATCTTTGCATGCTTATATATGCATAGTTACACTAATGGCTTATTAGCGAAGCAGAGACACCTTGGTTCGTGTATATTTCCCCCTAATTTGGAACAGATATGGGCATAGCACTCTGAAAAAATGTTTATTATTTTATTATTATTATTATTTTGAGAAATGTTGTCTTTCAAAAACGGCTTGAAGTTCTTATCTTATTTTAAAGAAAGTATTTGTCTCAAGGCAAATCCGGAGGAAGTTGTGACGAGCAAACAGATAAAATAAAGGAAAAGAGAGAGAATAGTAGTAGCAAAACGTTTCATGTCGAACGTATAGGAGAAGGATATCTCCATGTCTACTGCAATACCCCTTGTATAACTATAAGTGAAAATGAAAATAATAATAATAAATAAATAAAATATGAGTTGATACAAATAAAACTACGAAATCATTAAGGTAATTGTTATAATGAATTATTCTTGTAATCTCTTCTACTCTATAAAAATTGTTTTGTATGTTCCATGTCAAAAACTGACGTGGCGTAATGTTCCTATGGCAATGGTGCGTTATGCTTACATCGTCAGGAAAGAAAAGAGTGATGGGAGTGTAGCTGTGATAAAATGTTCTCAATTACAAACGTTTTAAGCTATAGTCAGTTTGACAATAAGTAAATAGACTACATTTTAGTGCACTGCGCGCGCATGTGAAAGTTTAGTTCTTTGATAACATAAGAAATATGTTATCAAAAGACGACAGCAAAGTATTCCTGAGGGAAACCAGTTTACTGTTTAGCCAACAGAAAAACAGATCCTAAATCATAGATATTGCATGATATTACATAGGAAGATAGATTTCAGATTTCGTCCAATAGCCATTTGTTCAACCATCTCTATAGTTGAGATTACGTTGGTCAAGAAATGAAAACTTTTGTTTATTATACTGCTGTAATTGATTTAGTTGATTTTAACGTAAAGTGCAAATCTAAATTCTACACTCTAAAAAATTCTTTCATATATTTTTTTTTACAAATACTTACACTTTTGTATGGAATATTTTATTATTAATTAATTAATTAATAATAATAATAATAAAATTTAAATTATCATTTAATTGCTCTTTTGTAGTTGGAACTCTCAAGTCTCATAGTTTGAAATAAAATGAACGGAAGCATCCACCATCTGAACTTGTCTTACATCAGTAATATAAACTCAGTCTATTAGAGTTCTCACGTGCTCAGATATCTTTGACTCTTTTATTTCTTTAATTTATTACTGTATCACATTTAAAAGTAAAATCACGTGTATCATTTTCAAGTGGTAAACACTCATATAAGAGTGGTAAGGACAGCATATTTTCATCACTAAAGGTGTCAAGTAAGGAACCAAGATAAAAAGTTGGCTCCTCGTTATTGCTACACGTCTTGTAAAATTAACTGCTTAGTGGATTCAAGGAAAAAGACTGATCTATAACTTTTGGAATGCGTTAGGGAACTCAATGATCGTGTCGACAAGGTTTTATTTTAAACTATTAAATGTCGTTGTCTAATCTTTATCACTTAAAGTGCGCATCATCTAAGTATATGCTTCATAATTAGTGTGGATTTAATATTAAGACAATTCAGGCTAAAAGACGAATATATTATGACTGTTACAGTTGAGTGACCAGGTTATATTTGCGGATGGGTCTCGCGAGTTTTTCCTTTCAGAGAGTTTTGTGCATAAATTAGGAGTTTCGAAGCCAAAATATCCAGCAGAAGAGCAAGTGTTGCTCTTTCGACGCACACAACTTTTATTTATGCGAAAAGGTATATAAATTTAGCTTTATACCAGGCTGTCATTATATTAACTCATTTCCCACATACTCTTAGTGTAGCTCTACTTAAAAGTATTTAATGATAGGTTTAATTAATAATTATCTTATAAGCGCGTGTGATATTTGCACATCGGGGAACCTTGAACTTAAATTGAGGTAATCAGGGAACCTTGAATGTATATAAACCTCTTGCCAGCGATATATTCCATAATAAACGAATTGCCTGAATGCATGGAGGTAATGTTGTGTTCCTTTTATAGTTGATGAAACATGCCCTTCACCTACGATTAAAAAGATATTGCTCCAGTTGATTTAAAATGATAATTACAAATGTATTTATACATTTGTATTAAGATTTATAGCAAGGGATGGAAATTCTAGTAATGCTTATCATTAAATAAAACCAGAATAACCTACACTGCTTATATTTAGCTTTTTCACGTCCGTCCTTCAGCGCAAATCAAATAACTCCAGAATTTCCATGAAGCTGAATATTTTAGATTTTGAGGAAAAATTCTTTGAATTTTTGAATTCAGTTCGTAGTTGTGAATTTAAAATCGGAAAATTAGGACTACCGTTTTTTCATGAAGACTAAAATGCATTTTTCACCTGAAACAAATAACTCATTCTGTGCCAGCGATGTTAAGTTGTATGTATATACGCATTGAGATATCCCCTCGTTTTAGAATAAAACATACTGATATGTATGTTTCTGTCGTCGCAAATTGCCTGGTGTATTTATACAAGGCAAACAAATATATTACTGATACCTACATGATCTCAATAGTACGCAGAGATGAACTTGGACTTCGAAAGAAGTTTTATTTTATCACAGGATTTCAAATCAGTGACCTAGCCATTCGGAACACTAGTAAATGACTTCATCACCAAGAAGCAACATTATTCTGCTGATGGCAAAAAAGATGGCGCAGCCAAGAAACAACAATAGGAAGCTAACACAGAGAATACTACGAAGATAGACAGAAATCTCGAATAGTCAAATGATCAAAGAAGAGTTCAAAGAGTCTGCTGGAGTGGAGGTTAGTAGCGGGATACTACCTAAAGAATTGCACAGTAACCGGTTTCTATGGAAGGGTAACATATAAGCCAACCACGACAGCAATTAATAGCACAGATGATACTGGCGTAAAGAACATCGTGAAGAATTCTGAAGAGCTTTGAAAATCTTTGAATATGGAAAGACGAATCACACTCCATCTTTCCCAATCTCATGGCGAGTGTATGTAGCGGATTCCTGAGGGAGGTGTTGTGCCGAAGTTCATTATCCGAACCGTGAAATTTTTTTGGATGAACATGGGCGTCCGCAGAAAATTTTCCGGGGGGGGGGGGAAGCTTGGAGACAAATAATTACATCAATAAATTTTTATTTATATTATTTAATTTTTTAAAATTTTTTTTCAGAAGTAAATCTCGGGTGTGGGGGAAAGTGCCTTGTAACATCTGAAAGGGTGAATGCCAAATGATATATAAAACTTCTGGATAATGGAAGTTCTTCCTACACTATGGCAGTTTTATGAAAAACACATGCCTATTTCAACACAACAGTACACCAACTTATACTGCAAATGCTATTGCCATATGCTTCGAAGAAAATGATATGGAAAAAACTTTACTGGTCTGCCCAGAGTCCCCGTCTCTACCTTACAGAACATCTTTGAGACGAACTGGAAAATATCTTATATAGACCACACCAGTGAATATAATAATACATCGAGTGGTGTTTATGTTAAAGAGAAAATGGTCAAAAATACCTAACTCATACTATTACAGACTGATGGGGATTATGCTTAGAAGAGTGAAAAGTGTGATTAGTGTCAAAAGAGGCCATATGCTATTGATCTGTGTGCAGTTTAAATCTTTCTGAATTACTGAGCTGTCGCACTACTTTAATATATTTCTACCGCCGTAAAGTAGAAATCGTCTGATGAAGAAACTGAGAAAAAAAAAAATAAATAAATAAACGTATTCCACGATGCATTGAAATAGTTACTATAACCAAACGCAGATACAGTAGCGCACTCAGGATTTAATATTGGGAGGGAGGGTGAGTTGAGTAGACGATTTGAGAATACATACACACTACGCATCGCATACGACCTATGACTGAGCATCTGCAATGATCTCTAATTCATAAGTAGTATAGAAATAGAAGACACGACACAACATAAATAAAAAAAAAATGAAATTTAATTAGGAAAAGATTTTTGGAAATTTTTCTAGTGTTTTTTTCCCCTGTTTCTTTGGGGGTGGAAGGGTCTCTTGGTCCCCCTCTGGGTGCGCCACTGCGCAGACATATTATTAATTTCTGTCAGTATATTTTGCTTATGTCTGCATATGTTCCATAACTTTTCCTAGGATAATATAATAAATTAATATAGCACACCCTTGTTATGGAAAAATCTGAAATATTTCAATGAAGAGTTAGAAGATGAGAATATTACCAGTTTATTAAAATTACAAGATGCATGAATAGCGCCGTGCTTGTAATTTTGCATCCGACCGCTCGGTAGAGGACTTTTTCTAGGCCTTATCCATCTTTGGATCGCTAATGAAGGTCAGTTGGTTCCAAAAAGAAACTGGGATTTTAAGCCCGGTACTCAGAAAAAAAATCATCCGAAGAATACAGTAATATACCAGTTAGAATTAGGTACGCGAGAAAGCGAATTTAATTGGAAATTTTATTTTTCCCGTTAGCAGAGGATCGAAAACTTTAAAAAATAAGTGAATACGCAGATCTTCAACAACATGAGTCCTACCTAAAGCCACATGTAGTTGTTAAAGATTGAATAAACATTGAGACGGAGTTTCCCATTTGTCGAAAACGTTTATTCAATCTTTATGGATACTTGGGGAACATCTTATGCTCAAGTGCATCATCTAAACTGTGAGGATTTTAACAGTCATTGATATGGACTTTGACCTTTGGCTGCAGTACCCAGAAGGACTGAGGGAATGCCAACGGATATACAACAATTCTTGATAATGCAGTTTCCAACATTGTAGAAATTTAATGAAACAAACCCATGTCTTTAAGATGACAATGCACCATATCCGTTGAATCACTATTGCCTTTGGAATGAACTGGAAAATCAAGTGCATCCAACAATAGTAGGTAGACTAGTGGTCATGCTCAAAGAAGAATGGTTCAAAATAAGAATAGGAAGAAATACCACATAAGATTTTACTAAATCCAAATTTCTTTCTAATAGTTATGATACCCATTTAATAGAAAAGAGAAAAGGGAAACTTTAACCACCATTCTTTACCTCCTCAAGAGTGTTTCATCATTTACCTTTAGAGCTGGACTAAACACTTAACCACCCTATGGCAGCATTCTTTTCTGGCGTCGAATTGTCCAGTTAAAGACGTCATTTGGAAATCATCATTCAGAAATAGTCCCGTGAGGCAGCGCATCTTTATCTCGGCCGTTGTACTGTAAAATCTCTTTTAAATAGGAATAATTTTCACCCTATATCGAGTTTACATGAGCCATTAAAATACATTTAATTAGAAATGCATGTAATCTGTTTAATGTATTAAATTTTGTAATATAATGTTAGAATAACTGAATGTAGAACCACAACCAATTGTAACTAAAAAAGCTCAGACAGGATTAGGCTAGTAAACTGAAGGTCAACAACACCAAAGGTCACTGGATTATGAATTTTGCCGCCAAAACCTAACGTAAACGGAGATGATAACGGTACTTCCAGTAAATCCAGGAAAAATTTTTGGAACGAAGGCCAAGGGGCGGCCATTGATATAAAAGGCGAAGATTGAGGGGAGAAAGTCTCTCTCTCTTTTTTTTTTTTTTTTTTTGTTCCTGTGGCAAGTTTTTTCCGAGGAGTCGCGGTTCCCGCGAGCAGTAGTTCTGGAGATCACGGGGAGTTCGCTGGCAGTATTACAAGATATCTTTCCGTGAAATTCTTCGACAAATGTACCGATCCACATGCGTGCTGATTTGTAGCAGCCGACGAAGTTCCTAACATCGACGAAAAAAAAAATGCATTAAAAATACATTACAGTGCTACAAGGAAGGAATTTGCAAGACAACAACCGCCGGATAATGCCCGATCACAGCCGTTGCTCAAGAAAAAGAAAGGAGCCAGCGGAATTCATCCTTAAGCCTTTTGGATTCAGGACTGTACAGTGATATAGTGAGCTTGCGAGAGATTGCTTTATGTTAATAGCCTAGATTGTGTGTACAGACGATAGATGTTGATTCTGTTTGACTAATGGTATAATGTGTTTGAAGAGGTCAGAAAGCCGAACGCCAGTTTGAATGTGTATAATAGAATATTGTAGACTTGAATAATGCTTAGAACGTGTTAGTGTAATTTTGCTTTATATTAATTGTAATGAGAGTAAGGTTATGTATGCTAAAATCCTTCCATGTGTCAAATAAGTTGACTGTAAATAATTTCTTTGTCTAATGCTTTAAGTGAATTGTTTTAATGAATGTGGAGAATCAGGCACTTGATATGTCCTAGTTCCTTTGTATATAAATTGTCTTAGTTTGAATAAACATGTTTGGTTTTGTTAATAACTTTCCTGAGCTTTGTTAGTCAATGCACTGTCTCATAAAAACAAGTCGAATCTGTGTGACCTAAGTAAAGTAATAGCCACGACTGCGTAATTCGGAGTTGCTTGAGATAAAATTGATTTAAGAGTTATTATACGTGCTTAGCTAAATTATTCTCTTGTATGTAAAGGAAAGATAGAACCTTAATGGCGCAGTCGTTAACAAAAAATAATTTTTTAAGGATTGCATTTTCATTTAAAACTTGCCAGTGACAGCAAAACATATTTCAATAATTATTTTTAATTACCAGAATGTTTACAACCCAAAATCCCGCAATATCAGGATATCAGTACCATGCATGACTATACTTATTTATTTATTGTCATTATTATTTTTTTGTGTTTTTATTCATTTATATAAGCCGAAACCCTGCTTCAGAGACCAAACATGGAACTTTTTCCAGTTCCAAGGCCTCCAACAGGCAGGAGCAGTGGTCTCACACTGGACGATGAAATTCATTTCCTACCTAAAGATAATCACAAACATCTATGCTCATGGCGGGATTCGAACCCGCAGTCTGTTGGAGAGCAAGTACATTTAACCACTTGGCCAACCAGGCCTACAGTCTGTCAGCCTTTTTTATTCATCTCATAAGCTTAACTTCAAATTGATTACATTAAGAAATTACTGCTATGATTAATAAGAGCATTCGGTGAGTTGTGTGTGTGACAGTGATACTAGAACTGTAACGCACGGATATAGCATGCCTCCGATCCTTTTAATATACACTGAGTGTCCACTTTATTAGGAACAGCATTTAATATCGAGTGCGACCCCCCTTTTGCTTTAAGAACGGCATCTGTTCTCTGTACCATTTGATTCAACTAAGTATATAAAACGTTCCTCTGGGATGTTTGTCCTGCTGTCACAATGGCATCGCCCAAATATTGCAGATTGTGTTGTGGCACGTTCTACCTCATCCCATAGATGCTTCATTGGGGTGAGGACTGAGCTGGCCACTGAAGTAATGGAAACTCGCTGTCATGTTCCTCGAACTACTTCAACACGCTACGCACGTTGTGGCATGGCGCATTGTCTTTTTGGAAGTGCCCATTTGACAATGGGTAAAATGCAGTCATGACAGACTGAACATGATCAGCGATGACGTTAAGATAAATTGTGGCATTCAGGCGGAGTTCAACTGGTATCAGGGGATCTAATGTGTGCCAAGAAAACATCGCCCACACATTACGTTCCCGCCACTAACCTCAACTGTTGCTACTTGGCAGGAAAGGGCCATAGCATCGCATTCTTGGCGTTATGTTCTGGTTCTATCATCATCGTGATAAAGTACAAGCCGGGACTCGTCAGGCAACATTTTTTTCCCAGTTGTCAGCTGACCAGCGACCTTCATGTGTCTACTGAAGTCGTATCTTTCTGTTCTTAGCTAACTACATTCGGACTCGAGATGGTCTTCTGCTCCTGTACTCCATCCGTGACAGTGCGACGTAAAAATATGCACTCAGAGATGATCTGACCATCACCATGTACTGTGATTTGATTTGAAAATGTTGATAGTTTCCTATCAACATTTCCCCACCCCCCAAAGTAATATATTATTTGTCAAGTCATCAGTATTGCATGATTTTACATTTCTGTCTTCTAAGGCATCACTAAC
The DNA here is from genome assembly GCF_054136105.1 of Typopeltis vanoorti. Taxonomy (NCBI): domain Eukaryota; kingdom Metazoa; phylum Arthropoda; class Arachnida; order Uropygi; family Thelyphonidae; genus Typopeltis; species Typopeltis vanoorti. The sequence continues at coordinate 60,999,754 of NC_143570.1, read as the reverse complement.
TGCATCAATCTACCTAGATCTTAATCTTCCTCTGGGTCTTTTTGCTACAAACCTGGAAAAGAACACTTGTTTTGCCAACCCTTCCTTTCCCTTTTTCTTTGAGTGATCATATAATCTTCGATTACATCTGTTCACGCATTCCTGAATGCTAACAATGTCATCTTCGTCTATAAATAATGATTCTGCCTCTGATGTCATCTGTTTACTTCTCTAATTTTTCTCAGAACTCTCACACTGCTAGTTTAGTGTTTCTAATTTCTCTTTTATTCTATATGAATTTATTCAATTGACCCCTCCCCTCGCCGTACCAGCTTTGCTTGCTCTGGAAGCAAAGTTGTGTATTTTCTATTCCTAAGTTTAGTTTGCCGTCTTCACTAAAAATTGTACCTAAATAACTGAAATATTTTCCTTGTTTAATAAGTTCTCCATTGAGAATTTCGCCTGCTATTTTTATAGTTCTTTATTAAATTGTATTTTTATTGTTAATTTTAATCGCAGCATTGTTATAAAGAGTATTAAAGTAGTGGATTTATTTAGACCTATTGCACCATCTGGATAAATCAAGGATCTGAGTTGAATATTTCCGATTTTGATATTAGATTTATGCAGCTTTTCTTTACAGTGTAATCCACGTAGAATGATGATGAATAACAGGAACATTGTTCGTTTTCACATCAAAACAATCTTCCTATAACTCGTTCATTTCTAACTACTAATTGTTCCTCTGTACACCTTACACGTTCGAACTTTACGAACAGTTTGAACGCTAGTCCGAATTAACTTTACCATATGTGCATTATAACTATGCTTTTCAAATGTGATCGCATTTGCAATATGTTTAAATATGTAGTTTAGATGATTACGCATTTAATGTACTTAAATACAGTATGCTCTCGATTATCCGGACTATATTATTGAAAATACGCATTATTGAAAAAGATGGACAATCCAAATTTTATTGTTTTACAAATATAACTTATTCACTAAATATAGTGAATAACTGTATATTTTTATACGTACGCATTCGGATTATCTGACTTTTACCCCCCCCCCTCCTCCACACGCATCCAATATTTTAAAATTTTTCATTTTACTGAAGCTTTTGTCTATAGTGAACACATCTTTTTCTTGCCTTTTAGATATCTTCCTGGGGAGGGTATATATTCTGAAATATTAGAACACGTAATTACGTCAATAAATTACCCCGATAAGAATACTATAACACAGTGATTTTCAACCTTTTTTATAATATGGCAGACCTAGACTAATTATTAAAATTCTGCGGCACACTAAAAATATATTCTTTTAATATTTTTGACGATCTGGCAAAAATAGGCATAATCTTGATTGATTTACACACACAAGATATTAATAATATTAATTGCATCCTTTTTGCTCCAAATAAATTAAACTATATTTTTGACATTTTGAGTAAGGAAAACAATACTCAAAATTATTTTTTAAAATTTTTATTGCTTTTTCAAATGAATATTAAATGTATTAAATAATATACATACTCGCAGTTAAATTTAATCAGATATCTGAGCTTGATGTTGTTTCAGAATGTCTTTTGTGCGAGGTCGAATTTTAGATAGGCATATTCTTAAATCATCTTGCAAGGCTTCCAGCCGCGATTTTTGTTCTTAATAATATTCATTGCGGAAAAGCTTGATTCGCACAAATATGACGTGGAGAATGGAAGAAGCACTTCTATTGCTTTTTCAGTAATATTGGGAAATTCACTTCTTAGAGATAACCAAAACGAAATAGTATCTATTGTTGAATGTTTTAGTTTTAAACCTCTGTCATTTCTTATATCTGTTAATTCGTCCTCTTCTGTACTCTTTAAATTTCCCAATATACACGCGCTTAAGACAAACGGATCTCTTATCCGATCGAAGGATGATATGTCAAGTGAGGGAAAATATTTTTCAATATTTGTAGTTAGTAATCTTAAGGTTTGTAAAATTAGATCTATTAGATTTTCATTCAGTTTGCACTTTTTCGTTAGTTCAAACATATTTACTGCATTTTCTTTTGTGATTCTTTCTTCCCAAAGCATTAGTTTTTCCTTGAATGCGTTAATTTTGTCAGTGGAAGAAAGAATGTTTTCACGGTCTCCCTGCATACTTTTATTAAGTGTCTTTAAAGATTGAAATAAATCAGCAAGAAATGCAACCTTACTGCACCAAAGCTCGTCGCTAAGAAAATCTGATAACTCAGATTGTTGAGTTGTCAAAAAAAAATAGAATTTCCTCTTTTAGTTCATAAAATCTTGATAAAACTCGTCCACGAGATAACCATCTCACTTCTGTATGTATTAACAACTGCGTGAGAAGCTTTCATTGAGGAGCATAGTGATAGTGATAGTGAGCATAGTTACAATCGAGAAACAATCTCGATTGTAACGGCTTGGCTTTTATATAATTGAAAATTTTGATAGTCTCGTCTAGCACTTTTTTAAGCTCAGGTACCAATGAATTTGACGCTAGTACTTCTCTGTGGAGAAAGTAATGTGTAAAAATAATTTTTAGGATTCTTATTTTGAGCCAGTGTAACAAATCCTTTTACATTTCCTGACAGCGAGCCAGTACCATCCGTGCAAATACTGATCCAAGACAAGTTATGGCAATTAAAGTAATTATCAACAACATCAAAAATGTCTTGGCCCTTCGTTGTTTCCGAGAGTGGTCGACAAAATAAAAACTGTTCTATAATATCTTCCTTAAAAATAAATCTACTGAAGGCTAGAAGTTGAGCTTTACCAGTCAGTTGATTCGTCCAACTGAATAGCAAACATATCTGCTTCTTTAATGTGAGATACCACTTGCAACTCAACATCTTTGGTCAAATCCTGAATACGTCGATAAATGGTGTTTATCTGACATAGGAATTTTTAAAATCTCCTTTTCATATTCCTCGCCAAACATGCCATTAACAATTTTACAGCATGCTGGCAGAATTACAGATTCTGCAATTGTGCGAGATTTCATTTTTTTAGCAACAATTTCTGCGATTGCGTAACTGGCTTCTTGGGCTTTTTCGGACACAGTTACAAATTTAGTCCATCTTTTTGCTTGAATAGTTTTATCCAATACAAGTCTTTTAAAATATTCAGCCGGTTTTTCGCTCAAGTGAGAATGTTTAGATTGTAAATGTAGTTTTAATTTACCTGGAACCAGAGCGTTGTTTGCTAATTTTTCGCCACAAACTACGCCACGTAGGACGTGGCGGATCTTCTTGACTGGAAATAAAGCCAAATGACAAATAATTTTCCTCGTAATGGCGAACCTTCGTTTTTTAATTTAGTTTTAGAAGAACCAGTAGTAGATATGGTATTAGCTGCTGATGTGCTGAGCAAAACTAGCTTCACTTTCTTCTTTCTTTCTTTTTTTTTTTTTTCTTTCGACGTAGCTTCACTTTCTTCATTGTCTTCAAATGTTCGTTTTTTTATTACAAATTTATCTATGTTAAAGGAATACGATTGAATAAAATTAGCTGAATGAAAAAAAAAGAAAAGAAAAGAACTCTTACTAGTTATCTTAAAAATAAGAGAATTAAATGAAGTTATTTGTGAACACACTTATCAAAAGATTAAAGCTAATTAACACACAATTGTAAACCAATTCACCAACAGTAAGTTTCGTAAAATATAAATAAGGGAGCTTCAGATGCGAATGGAAGACCAGACACTAATAAATAAATGCGCAAATTGCGACATTATTTCTTTCAATTAATTTGTTTTCACACATCTCGCGGCATACCGGTTGAAAATCGCTGCATAACAGCTTTTTTAGCGACACAAAACGCGCTCTCTTACATAAATCCCACGAACTGTAACTTGTCGTGCTCCAGGAGATGAGTCAAACAAAGAAGTACTTTTTTTTTTTTTAAATCAAATGTACATTTTTAATGAGACACTACTTTAGTTGGACTTGTAATACTTTTGCTTTTCTGTAATCCTCGATGAGTCTTAATATCATCTTTTCACCAACGGAATCGTCGTTACTAATGAGCTGCGGAGGATTCAATTGTAGTAAGAGCACTCATATCAAATGACAGCTTCTCTTAGAGTAGTACGTACAACCATTATATGGGCTTTCCAACTGTAGATCAGTTTGTTGGTCTCACAAGTGTGTGTGGTGGTGTGTGTGGTGGTGTGTGTGTGTGTGGGGGGGGGGGTATGATTCTTTTCCGCGTTTCATACCGCAAACTGTCCAGGGAAATACACATAATTTACAGGCAATTATATACTGTACTCGTCGTTTTAGTTTCCACTAACGTAATTTCAAACAACAACAAAAGCATATTTTAATTTCTTCTTACATGCGTGGTATATGTCAAGCCTGGTACCGTATATTCATCATGCAGTTCCCGACAACTTTCTCATTTAGGTCTCCTTCATGGCAGATTCCTCTATTGTTCTTATGCAGTTCTGATTTCATTACTGTAAAGTAATATACTCTACTGTACACGCTTATCCTCCTTAATCTCAGGATGTAGTCATTTAAGAATTGTCTGGTGCTGTTTATCTTCTTCCTACAAATGCCATCGAATATTCCCAACACCTTGAATTCTCGGCTTAATTAATCAATTGATACCACAGTTTCCTCGATTTGTTTCCAATATTCACAGTATTTGTACACTGTTTGGAAAAAAAAAAAGTCAACGAACACTCTCCCACGGGCAAGGTGCATCGTGCCATGGAACGAATCACGTGTTTGTAGCCGTTATAAATTGGAGGAATATGATGCCCCCCCCCCCCCTAAGTGAGTGCAACTGTGTCCGGGTGAAATAGATGCGAGAAAGGAATTGGAATTTGAAAGAAGCGTTGTAATAGAATGATACGTTACAGACCTATCTTCGACAAATGTTTCACAAATTGGACCATTCCAGGTCCACAATTTGTGATACCATACTGAGATGGAATAGTAGGGAGTCAACTCCTAGTGCTACCCGCAGTAGACGTCCCATCACACGTACCGAACGTGACCAGAGGGGTGCTACGAAGGGAAATATGTAAAAATTGCTATTCGTCGGCCGAAACGTTGAATGTGGAGTTCCAGGCTTCGACTGGAACACGAATCTGCGCAAAAAAATTCAGGTTTCCATGGTAGGACCTCAATGTGCTTCCCCATTACCTCAAAACGACATGCAGTGTCGTTTTTAGTCGTGCAAAGAGCGTAAACACTGGGTCGTGGAAACATAGAGAGCTATGTTATGGAACGATGAATCACGCTATACCCTCTACTGAGCAGATGTACGGGTGTGCATGTGGCGGATGCCAGGTGAATTGCCGGTCTCCTACCAAAGTGCGTAACCCCTATAAAATTCGGAAGTGACGGTGTAATGGTATAGTCCTGTTTTTTATGGTGTGGCCTCGGACCTCTATTTGTGGTGTCACGAACATTGAACTCCAAGAGGTATCTGAACAATACTACTTTGTGGCTTGTCTATGGAACTGACCATTGTCTCTTTCAGCAAGACAATGCACCCTCATAACGGTGCTGCTATAACTGCGTGGTTTGTGTCATGAACGTCGCCACACATGACCAGCCTCCACAGAGCCCCAATCTCAACCCTATTTCAATATCTGTGGGATGAACTGAAACGTCAAGTGAAGTCATCGGTCGTCTTCCCCCACAATAGTCCTGGACCTCAATACATGCCTACAGGAAAAATGGTCCAAAATTCTAATTCATCGCTATCGTACGCTTATGGAAAGTATGCGCCGTAAGATCTGCAGTCATCACAACGAAAGAAGGTCCTTCAACTCATTAAGGTTGGCGCCATCACACTATAGTATCCGAAACTGACATTATAGTGTTCTTTCCAAGCAGCATATACATATATATGTGAGTATAATCCTTGACTTTCAACCATACGATTTAATTCCCAGACTACATATTAACCATATAATTTATTCTTAGACCATCAGTAGCACTAGCTATTGTAACCAAACCTCACTCTCCCAATAACTGCTTCTCCCATTAACACAAAAGGAATCGATTTTAATCTTACCAGCATTGCGGCCTAGGCTCAATTGTTTACTGATGTCATTCATGTCATGTAAGCAGAGAATCCTGTCTATTACTCACTCAACAACTCCCATTTGTTTTTGCTCAGCACTCACCATTTTAATTCGTAGTGGGTTCAAAGAAGAACCATCAACTAGGTTGGATAATTTTTGGAGACTAGTGAAGAGAACCCACGGGAAATGCATTCGGAAAGAGTCAAGTTATAATATAGGATACAGCCAAGAAATATCTGGGCCCAATAAGAAGACCAAGAGACTGATGGATATCAGATTCAACCGAAGATTTAATCGAAAGAAGGCTGTTGGAGAAACAAAGTGACATAGAGACTGGAGAATATAAGCGATTACATAGAGACGTCAAGAGAGCCATCAGAGTGGACAAGGAAAAGTTTCATTTGAATGCGAAGAGATAAAGTTCCAGATGAGGAGACACAATTATAAAAGGATGTTTCGTTTAGTTCGTGACCTAAAGCACAAGTTTAAGCCCAAATTGAATGTCATCAAAGACAGGAATAGAGCAGTACTAACAGAAAACATACATTGAAATAAAAAACAGATGGAAAGAATACTGTGAGAAACTGTACAGCAGAGAGGATAAGGAAAATTTGGAGGAGCCCTCTGGCCAGAGGAGTCCTTTTGATTTGGAACCTCCTTTACCTAGGCATGAGGTCGAAAAAGCAGTTAAACAGCTTAATAACAATGAGGTCCTGAGTGCAGATGGAATCCCACCAAAGTTAGTTAATGCTACAGGGGATGGAGAGATAAGCGTGCTTCATAGATTGATTACAAGGATATGGTAGACAGGATCATGACCTAGCAAAATGTTATTAAAGATCATTCTAAATAGGACTGAGGCCAAAGTCGAGGCAGAGACGCCTGAGGACCAAGCAGGTTTTAGGAAAGATAAGAGTACCAAAGATCAGATCCTTTGTTTTAGACAGATCATAGAAAAGTATAAATAATTTAGATTCCCTATGGTAATGTGTTTCATTGATTACTCTATAGCTTTTGACTGTGTTCAGCAGGTGAAACCGTTAGAAGTAATGAAATGAATAGGTTTTCCTCAACACATTATCGGGTTGACATCTAACTTGTACAGAGAGCAAGAAGCCACGGTAAGAACAAGTATTGGATTATCTGATTGGCTTCAGGTTGGGGAGAGAGTGTGTCTGCTCTTTCCTCACTTCCTGAGGAGAATCCTATGTGATGAACTAACAATGGATGAAGTCAAGACATGACTTAGGTTAGTTGGCAGATTGATCAGTAATTTGAGGTATGCTGATGATACAGTACGCTCGTTTGTAATGACAAGGAAGAACTAGGACAAATTCTTGACAAAGCTAACGAGATCAGTAAGTACAGAGCACTTCAGCTTGATCCTAGCAAGAGAATCTTTACGGTTCTCAAAGGAAATACAGAGAAGGAAGCTACTGAGAAACAAGTGTATCTTAATGGAGAAAGAATTGAGGAAGTCAGCAAGTTCGAGTATTTGGGATCCATTATCAATGAGAAGAATTGCTATTCAGAAGATGTTAGAAGATCAGGAATGGCTAAATCAACAATCAGAGAGCTGTCTAAACTCTGGAAAGATGGATCTATTTCCACGGGAACAAAGTTGAGGATTTTTGATGCAGTTGTTTTTCCAACAGCGACTTATGGAATGGGACTTGTAACCAAAAGGCTGATAGGAAAACGATAGCCGCATTTGAGATATGGTTACAGAGGGCTGTTGAGGATATCATATATTAAAAGGCGGACAAATGGATGGCTGCTAGAAAGGATTGGTACCACTTTAAGGTTATTGACAGTAGAAAGTTGAAATACTTTGGACACATTGAAATGATGGAAGGAAGACTTCTCAAAACAGTAATAAAAAGTAAACTTCCTGTAAAAAGAGGAAGGGATAGACCTTCAATGAGATGGATGTGTGTCTAAAGGGAGTATCTTCAGAGAGTGTATCTTCAGAGAGTTGAAGCCTCCAGGAAAGCATACAACAGGACCACATGGCGAGGACTGGTGTGGCACTCCACTGAGCATCTGAGTCACCACACGGCATTTATCGATGTCCAATGAACAGATGGATGGCCATTTTATGCCCAAGGTCAAATATATTTAAATAATCTCAAGCATTTTATAAAATTAATGTTCATTTTCATTTCGTTTCACTATTTATTACACTACCTCGATATTATATCATTTGCAGAAATTGAATTATTGCTCATAGCCAGCCTTTTTATCATATCCTGACCCAAAGATAATCATCCGCTATCTAAAGCACTTGTTCCTACTATTTCCCACAACTACTACACAATATCTTTTGCTCAACAAGTCTCACGGCCTCAGTTATGACGTTAATCTGAACTTCATAACTGAGACCGCAAAGCATATTTGATTTATTTATCTTTCATACCACTAATCATCGAATCCCACAACGTACTACCTTTCTTGTTTTTTAGATGCTTTTTTTCTCTCACTCCTGTTCTCTGTGCATGTTTCTCTATCAATATAGTGCCCCTTTCTCTGATTTCTGAATCTGAATTTCTGCACTTCCCATTCCACGCTAATATTTCTCATTCACTATCATTTGCAGTGCCCTCATTTTCTCTACTCCACAATAAGCATTTAACCATACTAAAACTCGCCTAATTAAAAGTTCATCGGAACTTCAGAAGTATGAAATTTATACAAGTGAGTTTCTCTATAAAGTACATGGTTGCGATGAGACCGATCATCCTCTGCTGTTATGTCCTGATACTCACTCGAACTAGGAATTGCAATCACTCCAAATATACGTATCCATACAGTAGCAACACATAACGATCATGTGAATCAGATATAAGGTAACTTAACTAAAGACAGTGTTTGTGAATGTTCTGGCAGTGATAACTTCTGTCTGACATAATTATCAGACAATGAGTTAGATGTTTGATAGGATTTGGCTTACTATAGCGGTATGGTCTATTTGCAAGCCTCTCGTCTCCGCTTGATTATCAGTATCTTTGTATCTGGACGTTCTTTTCTACCTGCAGATACAATCCGAGTATTCCTACTCTGTTGCCTTGTCTTTCGATGTTCAATAACCGAAGTTTCCTTATGCTTAATGACCACTGTAACATAGCTCATACATGATACATGAATTCTACTATTGACTTCAAGTCAGTAAACTTTATATCACTGAAGATCACAATATGATGTTCAGGGTTCTAAAAATAAGAAGACAAGACTACTCGCAGACAATTAATATATTATTTAAATTAAGGGGATATTAAATCCCACATTGTTTTAAAACCGAATAAGAAACTCAAAGATTGGAATCAGAGAGTTTCATGCCGATATAGAAAACTATAAAGTATCGGCGACACTAGCGTTAGCCAATGCAAGTGACCCTAGTACGTAGTACAATACCGGACAACTCGTAGCAAAGGTGGTGAAGTTCTGATCGCTATTCTTAGGTATTTTCCATAATGTAAAAACACATTTTCTAGGAAATGTATGCTGTTATTACGGCATGAAACTCTCTGATTCCAATCTTTGAGTTTCTTATTCGGTTTTAAAACAATGTGGGATTTAATATCCCCTTAATTTAAATAATGTTTATATCGCCGAAATGAAGCTTATTAGCTCTTTATATTTAAGTAAATTAATATATTATTCCTTAAGCTCAGTTCCTTCACACGCTAATGTTACATCAGTCAGGCTTACAACGGTAAATGTTAAAGCAATTATCATATTAGAATGATGATTCCGCCTTTTCAGGCAAATTTGCTGCTATCACATTTTCATGTTCCAAATATTGATAAAAAACAAAAACACGAAAACTCATAGCCTCAAGATTAAAACAAAACTTTTCCGTACAACTGTAGTGATGGAAGCAAAACATAGGATGATTAGTATCTCGCTTTCACTAGAACTACATGGATATTTCTTAGATTCTTGAAAGTAGAATCATTATTCACCTAAAATTTATAAAATTTACAGATACTTGATCATATTAGGCACGTCCTGACATAAAAGTGATCATTAAAAAGTTAAGTGCAAATAAAATTTTCATTAAATTTGGAGAGATTGGTTAGGAATAGGAACGGGATTGCGTATATGAGGAAAAGATTCTATGGAAAAAATAATAGGAAGAAATTACAAAACTATGAAAGGTTCGTAATTTTGGCCAGAGAGCTTATGAGAATGCAATCCTCGGCGTTCAAGTTACCTAGATTGCACTTCATAAAAGAACACGACAGCTGCCCAAGCGTTCGTATATTCGCCTTTTATTAGAGTATTTGATAAAGTTTCACTGGCCTTACAGCTGTTTCGAATCGGTTGGTTCTTTTCAGAAGATTGTATTCTCATAAGCTCTCTGGTCATAATGACAAAACTTTCATAGTTTCTACAAACATTCGACTCTGAAATAATGTCGGATCTTTAATATCCACTATTTCTATGCAATTTACGTTCCCTAATGCAGCCCTATGGCCCTTTCTTTATTAATATACTGTGTTATTTCTAGATTTTGCATTTTGACAGATTGCTACATGGAAATTTGGTGAATAATTGGAAAATGGGTTTGGATAAATAATCAGTTAGTTAACTGTACAGGAAACTCTCTCTCTCTCTCTCTCTCTCTCTCTCTAACAGATATCAAAGGGTTGCGGAGATGTCAGAGGCTGCATGTTATATAGGAGCCGTATCTCTGAAGATGAGCGTTACCAGTGGATTCCACCCCGAGACCCCTGCTATTTAATATGTTAAGGATATTTCGAATAGTTTGAAAGGGAACATTCAGTTGTTTTGCAGCTGATGTAAAGTTAGGAAAAACTACAAAGAATAAAGTTGATATACTGGTACTTTAGAAAACGACTTGAATAAATTATTTATGTGGGAAGATGAAAGGGAATAGTAGTCATACTTCAATAGATGTAAAGTTTTGGACTCGGAAATGTTGCGCTGTATAAACATTGCCGTGTTGTATTACTGGAGGAGGAATTATGAATCTTATGATAATGGCGGATAGGGAGTAGATATGGGAAAAAGGGATATACGCAGTAAAACGTGTTACTATATAGTTAGAATATTGGCGGGTAGAGTACGGAGGTGGTTGGTCAATCCACTTTGGCCTTTGATTAGACTGCATCTGAACTACTATGCACAAATTTGGTCACTTGGATTTCTCGGAGCAAGTCTTAGCAAACGTTGAGAGACTTATAACTATTTTTATTTATTTTTTTAATTTATTTTAAAACTATTTTTATTTAAATTTTATATTTATATAATATATTTTAAATTTTATTTTTTTCAGATTTTTGTGTTATTTTATTTTATTATTTGCCACATCTGTCTAGGTTTAATTCTCATCAGCTTTGGTTTTAAAACGATTTGCTATTGTTATGTAGAAAGATCTAACCAAATATCACATTCTCTCCATTATATTTTCCACAAATATAATTAGCAGTCAGATCTATCAATATATCCAGCTTTTACTTGAATAAACTTGAGAGTGTAAAATTTACTGGAAAGGCTCTGGATTTGAATCCCGCGTTAGGCAGGGAAAAAAAAAATCAGCTAACGCCTTTTATTCCCTTTATAGGGAGTAGGCGAGGCCTTTATACCCTATCTAGCTTTCGGAGACTGAGCGTTAGGCAGGATGGTTATAAAAATCTCCTCTGGACAAGATTGTATAGTTTCCTAGTTCCTTGAGTTTTTATTTTAATGCTGATATCATCGTTTTTTTTTTACTTTACGCTTTTGCATTCAAAAGAAAAGCTGAATATAGTCATAGACATTCGCAGGAGCTCAGATTGAATTATGGATTTTGTTTCAGCCTGAAGCTATTGCTATATTGTTATAATAATGCAGCTGTGAAAGAATACGTTTTTTTTTTGTTTGTTTTTTCCGTTTATAGCTTTTGCTTTCAAGTCGCTAATATCTAGGTTCCTGTCACTGAGAATAAACAATCATTCGAAATAGTGCTATCTGAAACTTCTAATTGCTATATCTGGTGTGAAAGTTTTATTATATATTTAATCAGGAATTACCTATAACCTAACTGCAGGGCCGTCGCCAGATTAGATCGCGCGCTGAGGCAAACGATTAAATATCGCCCCTGATGGATTATAAGACAAAAATATAAGAAAATCTCCAATTGCTATTTTGTTTTTATTACAAGAGAAACATTAATGCGAAACGATTACATAATAATATTAATTAAATGTTTGCTCTACGGGGATATCGCACATAGCTTATAATTTTATTTAAATTATATGCTATGTCCGCCTCTATCGATACAGTTGCTAGACCATCTTTCTTGGTCTAGCAACTGCTGTTCGCAAATAATTTTTAATCAGTTTAAGCTTGGAAAAACTTCTTTCCGCACTTGCTACGCTAACAGGAATTTTTAGAGTAGCGAAGGCCCCTGTCGCAATATAGCTGAACGAGCGCCCTTATTAAGCCGCGCCGTGAGGCAGGCTGCCTCTGTGCTACAGCCTGTCGACGGTACTGCCTAACTGATAATCAACTAATATCAGAATCATCTTCTTGTCAAAGGTGCGCATTACTAACCAAAACTAAGTTCTGATTATAACATGTATTTTTTTTTTAAATGACATTTTCTTCTAGGAACTTGCTTTGATCGGAAAGTAACTGAAACTACGGTGACTTTCGTTTCACTTTTCTTTTTCCCCACTATGGGTGACCCCAAAAGTGTGTGCGCGCGCGCGTATTATTGTTAAGATACCGTGTACTCTCATGGTAAGTGAAAGATCTATTCTAATCGCCCATTATAGGGACTTTTTTTATAGTAATTTTTGCAGCTGGTTCTCGAGTTACTTTTATGTTAATTATATGTATTTTTTTAATCTCGGAAACATCGCAACTCAGAAAAATCGAGTGTAAAAGTCACCCTGTTTCAGGCAAAAAAAAAAAAAAAGAAAGAAAGAAAAAGAAAAAACAGTGGCCAAGTGTAAGGTGATACTTCGGAAGGATGATGAGATCACATGCTGTTTACTATATGGATGGAACTGAACTGCAGGAGGTTGATGAGGTTAGGGACTTGGGAGTTATTGTGGACAGACAACTTAAGTTTCGAGGGCGCCAAAACTTCACATCAGATTACATGGTTATTGAGGAACACAGTGACTAGCAGGGATAAGGAAGTGATTGTCTCACTTTATAAAGCATTAATAAGACCTCATTTGGACTATTGTACACAGATCTGGTCACCTGGATTTCTTGGTGATGTGGAAATGGTGAAGAGGATTCAGAGGCCGGTTACGAAAATTGTTGCAGGCCTGTGGGATGTCTCCTACGAGGATAGATTGAAGGTCTGTGGGCTTCAAACACTAGTTGATAGACGTAGCAGAGGAGATATGATAGAGGCATATAAATTATTAAAAGGGTTTTATAGGATTGACACTGATAACCTTTTTAAGACCAGTGAAGGAAGGGAGAGAACGAGGGGTCATCCCTGGAGATTGTGTAAGAGTGTGGTTAACAAGGGTGTTAGAACTAGATTTTTTGCTTAGAGGGTTGTAAATGGGTGGAATGTGTTGCCAGAGGTGGTTGTGAATGCTTCATCTGTGAATGAGTTTAAGGGGAAGTATGACATGTATTGTGTGGATAACGGTTACTATGTCAATGTGGGGGTCTCCCGCGATGAGTCGTTTGACTCCATGGAGGCACCTTACATAATAATAATAATAACTAAAAATACGATACGAAATGGTTTTGTAATTAAAATTAAAAGCCAAAAGGCTAGTTTTCTGGCAATTTAATAGTTATTAAATGGATAAGAATCCTATTTTGTTATATAGCCAGTAAGTGAAACTCAAGATCGAGAACTACGATCTATATAAGAGTTTCAATGCCGAAAAACTATCGGCGAAGGCAATTCGAAGCAAAGGTGGAGCAAGCTCCCTCACTATTCTTGATATTCTCTCATAATGTAAAACACAGCTCCTAGGAGATGTATTATTGTTTTACATTATGAGGAGAGGTCACTACCCAGACCGGTTTCAACCTTTTTTGAGGTCTCATCAGTGAGTAGGTAGACCTAGGAAAATATCAATGCTTAGTGAAAAGAACTTACATACCTTCACTATACGAATGCCATAAAGGTGTACTTGTATTTTGTAATTAAAATTAAAAGCCAAAAGGCTAGTTTTCTGGCAATTTAATAGTTATTAAATGGATAAGAATCCTATTTTGTTATATAGCCAGTAAGTGAAACTCAAGATCGAGAACTACGATATATCAAGAATAGTGAGGGAGCTTGCTCAACCTTTGCTTCGAATTGCCTTCGCCGATAGTTTTTCGGCATTGAAACTCTTAGATCGTAGTTCTCGATCTTGAGTTTCACTTACTGGCTATATAACAAAATAGGATTCTTATCCATTTAATACGAAATGGTTGTTTGCCATACTTTTTTCACCGTAACTCTATGAATCATTGGTATAAGGGAACACTACCCAATGATTACTAAAGGGGAAACAATTTACAGCTGCCTACCGATTTCTAAAATGTTACGGCCAAAGCGATCAAGTTAACGAAAGCTGAATCGCAACAATAAGGCCCAGAACAATCATATGGATATTCTTCTCCCCCCCCCCCCAAAAAAAAGGAAATGATGTAGCAGTAGGTTAAAGTATAATGTATAGCTAACCAACTACACATTATACTTTAACTAGTCGAAATCTTGGCAGTTATAGGTCACCCCGAGTATTCTGTTATATCCCGGTCAAAATCAATCATACCAGTGATTAAAAAAAAAAACCCTTTATAAGTGCATTAGAAAAAAAAACAGATACTGGAAAAAAAAATCATCTAGAACTTATAGCGAAACGTTAAAAATGAACTAATAAAAAGCAATTATACTGTCTCTTCGGAGATCGCATCGTTTGTTAGTTCCGTATTATAAATTGCATTTCTAGTTGGATTTTAGGCGTCTGAAGTCATAAGGATGAATCATTTAACTTGCAAACTTTTGCATCTAAAGTAAAAGCTGGGCATATTCATAGAAAATCTAAGCATCTCAAATTTTCATATAAGGTAATAGCCAACAATAGGAATGCAAGTACGAGTGAGTACACAGATATTGCACAAAGGGAAAGTTGGGAACTCTCATCCTCCAAAAAGCCAGTTCTATCCCCAACCCCCACCCCACACTTTAGTAAACTCCTGGGTGACAAGTAACGGGTTTCGACATCACACCCCCTTTTCTCCGTTTATGAAAATATCTTTCGAAGAGTTATTTCGTCTTTTTGTTTGTTTGTTTCAGAGACTAGATAAATGTATCAGCCGATTACTTCTCAAGTATGTGGAAAAAAGCGAATTCTTTTTTTCCACATAGGGAAACATTGCTGATAATAATGTTCAACAGAAATTATAGGAAGTATATTATGTGAATATTTAGGATATTCTTAAATTTTCATGTGGCTCCTAATATTGGATCAACAGAAAACATCAAGGCTTTTACCGTAATTCAGCTTCCCCTGTATTCTAAACAGTAGGCTAAGAATTTAGATTTACTATTTAGATTAGAATTTAGATTACTGGGTATGTATTTCTTGAAGGCGAGGGCATATTATTTAGTAGAGAACTTGATGACCAAGCCGAAATAGTATGAAATTTGAAGGGGGAAGGGGGAATGTTTAACGTGAATAACCAATAAAGAAGAACTTATTTATTATTGGATTTTATTATAGATCTTAGTTATGCACAATGAAGCAACTTCCTGAAAGCCACAATACACTGCAGTAGTATACGTGAGCTTAGTGAATTACTATGAGTAAGTCATTATTTCCATTACACATTTCAATATAATGAGGTGAACTTTCATTGTAGTATAGAGTAAAGTGACCGTCGTCCCCGATTTTCGGAGACATTTCCCAAACGAGACTTATGT
The DNA here is from genome assembly GCF_054136105.1 of Typopeltis vanoorti. Taxonomy (NCBI): domain Eukaryota; kingdom Metazoa; phylum Arthropoda; class Arachnida; order Uropygi; family Thelyphonidae; genus Typopeltis; species Typopeltis vanoorti. The sequence goes on along the minus strand of NC_143570.1, from coordinate 60,983,825 downwards.
CAAAGAGTAAATTTTTTCAGATTTTTTTTATTTTATTTCGCCTTCTTCAGAAACAACATGTTTTCAGAACAAATTTACACTCAAAAAGTTTTTCCTGGACACGAACAAATTGTGAATAATAATTTTTTGAAATATACAAATCTGCCTTGAAGAAATGAAAAATATTATCTTCAATCTATTGATTTGTCGTGTCTGGCGTTGCTTCTAATCATAAACAAAGAGGGTGGAGGGAAAACAGCTCCAAAATCGGATAAATAACAAGAACCTTACCTACGTTGAAATCTCGAAGGAGAGACTGCCGACATAATATATGCACAAAACATGAAATGATTTGGTGTCCCCGTTCCAGAAATCGTTAAGGGAAAAAAAAAAAAAAAAAAAACTTTCGTAATGCAAAAAATAATAAATTACTAAAGTGATTTTTTGTCTGTTCAAGTCTCATTCTTTAATTTAATAGCTTTTCTCTGAGGTCTCCTCGATATATTTTTTTTTTCATTTTTACACTTAATTTTAAACTTTAAATTCAATTTAATATTTTTTTAAGATATCGACTATTCGCCATTTGGTTCACTACTCTATCGAGTTCTGTTTAGTTTTATTTATTTCTTTTTCTACTGATTTTCTTTTAACTCTTATGATACATCCTCATTCCTTTAATAATTAAATAATGTATATTTTGCAGTTTTCATAGTTTTTTTATTTCAGTTGTTTTCATTCTCTGTTTATCTTGTGTTAATATTATATTTCACTTCCATATAATAATTTCAGGTCCGCGCGGTTAGCCTAGTGGCCTTACATTAGATGAACCCTCCAACCAACAACAGAACGACACCTTCATCACTCCTAGTGGAAATGGGGCAAATCGGAAGTAGATTCGGAAGGATACTAACTCTCCACCTCCACCAGAGGAAACAGCACCTGAGTCACTTGGAACAGATCTCCTACCGCAGGAAAAAAAAGTGCTCTCCTACTTCATTGCATGCGAATGTTATTTCGCTGTACAGATGTATATATGATTTATCTTGTAGAATATATAGATTGTTAAATATATAATAAGTGTGATATATAATTATATATATGGTATGTAAATAGAATTAACTGTATATTTAAAAAAAAATTATACCTTAAATTATACCTAATTATACCTTAATTGATGTAATAGAGAAAATAATGTGTATGTAACTAACAGATGAGATTCCCTGTTTATAAGTAAAGGAAGTTAAGGCATTTTAAGAGAACAGTAATGTAACAACTACATTATAACATGATGATATAATATAAAATGAAACTTCGATTGAAATAATGGTATAACAAATGTATATATTGTATATAGAATTCACTATGATGTAAATAATTGCAAAAGTTTATAATAAAGCTGTTTAAAAAAAAAAAAAAAAAAAAAAAAGTGTTGCGCAGTGGAAGCGTGCTGGGCCCATAACCCAGAGGTCCATGGATCAAAACCACGCTCTGCTAAGATTTTTTTTTTTTTTGTAAACCATTTTATCCGTTGATTTTTAGGTATTTATTCTTAAACAAACATAAATAAAAATGTATTTCAGAAAAAATATAATTAAATGAAGTCATAAAAAAAAAAAAAGTTAGCCTAGTGGCCTTGTGCTTCGTAACCATTTACCTGGGGAAGGGGGGGGGGGTCCTAAGTTCGATTCCCGTCGACAACGTGAGGAGTTTAAAGATCTGCCATAGTCGTCACGTTAGCCGGTCTTGGGCGTGGGCAGAATGGTTTTTTCCGTTATTTGTTTTTTTTTATTCCACAAGCAGGCAAACCGGACCCGTGAACACAGGCTACAGTCATAGAAATACTGCAAGGAAGGCAACGGGAAACCACCTTGCGTCATTATCTCCCTAGTAATCAGCTGCAACCCTCTCAAAGAGAGGAAGCCACAGGATCGGATAATAAATTGGGGTAGTATAATAAATTACAAGTTTTAAATTTAATATCGTTTCACTTTCATATGATATTATGCGTCCATGGTAATTAAACATATTTAACTGTTCCATTATTTTATTATTAATGACTATTTTACTTCTAAACCAGAATTTTGCCCACAAAATGCTATTTTGTTTCCATTCTCAACTTACATTTTCATTGCATATTAATTAATGTGAAACAGGAATATCTGATCGGAATTTGATCTCAAAATGCTATTTTATAAATTCATATTTTCTTATATATCATTGCAATGTGGAGTATCAATTATAATTTATACTCTATAAATTATTTTCTGTATGGGATATTACACTCTAATAATCTACAAGCAGTATTTATTTATTTATTTTTATTATATGAGAGTTGCATGACTTGATTATTTTCTTATTCTACTGTATTAATATTTCACACACACACACAAAGCTAATATTGACTACAAGTAATAGTTAACATATTTTGACTGTATATGCTTAATTTTTGATATTACATGATATTATTCAAAACAGTTCATTATGCAAACATGATTAGGAGAAGTGGAAGATATTTTATCATAAATATTTTTCTATTTATGATAAAATTATTTGAAAAAAGGCTGTTCAAAATTTTCCACACCTGTATTACAGGAAGTCTCAATTAAAACTTTTATCCATCATGTCCCTTTATTGACACTTTTTGAAATGTTACGTAGTGAAATTTTCATTGGCAGTTGGAGTGACGTCATGAATTTGCTATTGCGCCGTAAGCGTAAACCGGTGTTCAATAGCTGTATGGCTAGTTCGCTGATGAGTGGTGCTTGGGAAGTTTCATAATGTTTTTGTATGTTGTGTGAGCTTTAGAAAAGTTAGGAATAGTTTTTCTAAGTGTGTAGGAGTAGTACATTCCAGGAAATTCTTTGTCCAAGCTGGTAAGTTTTTAGATATTGCAAATAGTTTTCAGGCGCATTTTGGATGATGGTGTATAGGTTAGCTCTCTTGATTCATGTGAAACAGTTGTCGCCGCATTCACGCTTTTATGTTATACAAGGAATAATTTTGCTGACTTGACAACAGCATACTGACTTATATGTAAGTCTCTTATACATCAATACATAATTTGTTGTGTGCGTTTGCAATATAAAATTAATAGCACTGTGCGTCTGGTTGCTCAAAACGATCTCGTCTTCCTACCTATATGATTATAGGAAGCGTAACGGTTAAGTCGTCTTTTATGAATGTATTGGTGATAATTTTCTCAATATTATGACAACATCAGAACATTTTTTAACATATTGTAATAAATATGCAATTGGTATAAAATTTGTTATCAAATATAAAGTGACAACTTTCACGAGCGTCGTGTTTATCTGTTCATGTCTGTTGCTGACGTTTCCTGTGAACAACCGAAGCCACGTTAAGGTAACTAGGACGCAGGGTGCGGCGACGTCAGTTGTCCGAGTACTTCAAGGTACAACGTTACTTTAGGCTTAACATCACGCAACACGTCTAACGACTGCAGCTGAGTCCTATCCTATGGAATAGACTATCTTGGACAAAGATGGCGCCTCTCGGGCGGGGCACTTATATCTTAAGAGTATTATAAAAAAAATGTGTAAAAATCAGAAATAATATAAATTAAATTACATGTCTTATAGTATGTTTGTTTATTTTTTACAGATTCCCATATACAGGTATATGAAACGTTGATATTTGCAGTTTCAGTAAAACTTCTTGTTTATTGACAGGTTGCAGGTAGCTTAGTAATAAATAGCTCGTGTTCTCTATCTCAAGATTTGTAAACTCAGGAAGTTCAAGTTATCAGCGATATATACTAAACATTTTCATTAATTACAGAGGATTAGTTCATTGCTGTAGTGGTAACGTTCGTGCTCTCATAAATTACATATACAACAGTTGAACAGTAGTTTTGATATTTGCTAATATACGTTTTGTAAATTAGAACGCAATCACCGACATACTTTTCTAAGCACACTCGTCTGTATAAAAATGAACAAAACACGTGAAAGGTGTCACGTCAAAACGAGCTTTCCTTTCGTATTTATTCAGAAAAAACAAAATAAAATAAATACTATTTCTGCTTAAAGAGAATTCACAGAAAATATACCGAGTCAAGTAACCCGATTAATGTAAACCATTTAGCAACATTACTATAATTCCTAAGCAAAATACTAACAATATATGTGGCTTTTCGTTACAAGTAAAAGTCACTTGTACATTATTGAAAAAAATCGTGTTTTCATTTCGGAATGCCAGCTTTAATGTATCACTTTCGAATTATTAACAATTTCCCCAACAGTATGGAAAGTGTTAAATAATTTACCATTTTTGAGTAATGGAGCAAAATAATCTTGGCTATATATCATCAGTATAATATATAGCCAAGACAAAGATGTAGCACAATTTTTTGTGTTTTTAAAAATTGCCTCCTGGAATATTTTTTTTTTTTCATATTAAACTATGAAAGATGAATAAACTAGATAATGCAGAAATTAAGTTTTTTTTTTAAAGATTGGAGTCCTAGCCAAAATTCAGTTATTACTATTTTTTTTTTTTTTTTTTTGAATGGACTAAATATAGGCTTATTTTTATGCTGTAGGATAGCATTGATTGTCACAAATTATGGCCAAAGGTTATACGAAGTCAGTGTATTGTGTCTGAGTTTTTAGGAGGAAATGTCCTATTATTCTGTATGAGATCAGCTAACTCGCCTTTGCTTGAAAATCCCTTATTAAGATACTTTGCTTCCTAGATAGGTTTCTAACCAAAGGGTATCCATCATTACTGACTGAGCTTTTTTTGCTGTAAGATGTATATCATTCTAAAATTTTGTAGAAATAGGTAAGTTAATATATTACGATGGTCTCATCTGAATGTGAGGTGAGATGGAAGGGCAGAAATTATGCTTAGTAGCCATGGTGAAGGACCAGAAGGTACAGCTGCCATTTGAGAAGGATGCACATGCTCTGTATTTGACTCTTTCATAATCAGATTTGAATTTTTTTAAAGTTGCTTCAAGGGCATTGTAAGTTGTGTGTAATGCTGGAGTTTCTCTTAAGTAATTTATGGTATATTGATTTCTGCTTAAAATAATTACTATGTTTGATTTCCTGGAATTCATTGTGGAGATCTAGTTCATCTCCTTTATGCTCATTGTTTATTTGAAAAAAAAAAAGTTTAGGTCAACAATTCTGTGATGAGAATTTTTTCATGTAAGATTGAGTCAATAAAATTAGTTTAATCCTTTATCCAAGTGTGAGCAAACAAAGTTTACGCCTGAAAGCATCTTCAGGACTGGGGTAAGGTGGTACAACGCCAGGGCAACTCATTACAAAGGTGGAGCAAGCTACCAACACTCCTGTCTCAGTATCTCCTATAATGCAAAACACATCTCCTTGCAGATATGTCTAATGTTATGCATTAAGGGAAGGGCCACTACCCAGACTAGTTTTGACCTTTATTGAGGTCTCTTCAGTGGGAGCCAGGCCTAAGTTGAGATACCAGGCAGAAGCATTCGCAGGTCATCTCTACCTATAGGAGTTGCCAAATGGTGTGCCACCCTTTTTTTTTTTTTTTTTTAATAAATTACTCTGGATTTAGAGAAAGATGTTGAAAGTTTATTTTTCACTTGGTTAGAGTATAATAAATTTAGTTTAATCCTTTATCCAAGTGTGAGCAAACAAAGTTTGCGCCTGAAAGTATCTTCAGGACTGGGGTAAGGTGGTACAACACCTGTGCAACTCTTTTTTTTTTCGTTGCAAGGGTGGAACAAGATACCAACACTCCTGTCTCAGCATCTCCTATAATGCAAAACATCTCCTTGCAGATATGTTCTACCTATAGGAGTTGCCAAATGGTGTGTCACCCTTTTTTTTATTTTTTTCCATATATTTTCAACATATCCGCAAGGAGATGTGTTTTGCATTATAGGAGATACTGAGACAGGAGTGTTGGTATCTTGCTCCACCTTTGCAACGAGTTGCCCTGGTGTTGTACCACCTTACCCCAGTCCTGAAGATACTTTCAGGCGCAAACTTTGTTTGCTCACACTTGGATAAAGGATTAAACTAAATTCATTATACTCTAACCAAGTGAAAAATAAACTTTCAACATCAATAAGATTGAGTCAGCATGTCTAGTGACATAGTTTATCTCCTGCAAACTTTTCTTTTCACAGTGATGACCAGAGATAGTAGTGGCAGAGACAATGCCATTGATTCTGAACATTGGATCCAGTGGAAAAATACTTCTTGAATACACTGATGCATATTTAAATTCAAGGGATAGTTTGCAGAATCTTTTTGGTTCAACAGTATTCTTCCTAATTAAATATATCTGTCAGAAATCTTGGATATGTTATGACAGTTGAGATGATCTTGTCCTTGTCATGCTCTTAGTGGGTGTTGCCATTTGGATATTCGTCTATTGTTTGCCTTTCATATACATTTCTGTTGTGCCTGTGAAGATGCTTTGGTGTACCCAAGGTGAAATATTAATGTAAATTTAACTAATTATAACCCAGGTACTTTTTTTTAGGTAGCATGGATGGATAATCGGCATCTAAATATCCATACCACATAACTTTCACGCTTGAAATCACATATGTAATAATTTGATAAGAAAGATGTTTTGACAATACTTTAATTATTTGTCATATGCAGGAGCAAAAATATATATATAAAGTTGAGAGAGAAAAAATGGTTTATTTACACAATTGGTCATGTTGATAGCAGTTTACACGCCCAGCTATCTGACTGTTGATGCTGAGAGTACTGTGCTGTTTTGTATCATTTTCATTTTGTTAAATTCTAGTCAGTACTGTTTGGTGAAGCTGTAGTCTTAATTTTTTAATAGATGAGTAGGCAGTTGACTCAGATGGAGCTTAAATTTCAACTGTCATTATGGTTAAGTAATCCATGATTCCATTTAATAAGAACAGCTTCTAGGAAGAGGCATTCATTTCTCAAATTTCTTTTCAAGGTGATGGTACAAAACTTTTCAGTAGCATTGGCTGAAAGACTGCAGTTTTTTCCATCTGCAGCATTTCTTTTTTATTCATTTCATAGAATATTCCATAGTAAATGGGGTCTCCATGATGCTTATTCTCCATGGATGAAGAATGTAGCCGAGGATTGAACTTGACATATTTGTATGTCTTGAACCTTTTCAAGGCATACTTGACATCCTTTTCCATATGTGGGCAACCAGAGCCTTATAATCTCTTTATTGTACATATCAGTGACCTTACATCATTGCCATAATCTGTTGTGAGGACAGCACAATTTTAGCAGTGTCACCTAAATTTTAGATGCTTATCCACTATTGTCCCCAGATCTTCCTTATCTTCCACCTCTAAGATATTCCCGTCAGTTGTATACTATATATCTCATCTCTGCTTTCCAATTGCACCTTGATCACTGATCATAAAAATCAAAAATTTGTATAGAAAATTACCATCACCAGTAAAAACAAATTTCATCAATCAGCTAACCATTCATAGCATGTACTGTTATTTAGGTTTATTCAGATATTGTGCCTCTGGCTCATGGTGCTTGCTATGAACAGTTGGCTAATTGTTGTAGATTCAGCCTTGTTTTGAATTTGCATAACTGTTATTGCTGAAAATGGATTATTATTTTCCGTTTGATTTTTATGATCAAGGAACATTGTTTATTTTTCTTGTGTTTACTTCTTACTCTGAGTGCCTATCAATGTGTGTAGATTCTGAGAAGCTATATATTTTCTGGTTCCTGAAGATGACAGGTAGATCTTTACTGTAGACCCTACAGAATTTAACATGCAAAGAAATGTTTGTTTATAGTGTCTGTTGTATATTTGCAGAAAGATTCATTACCTTTTTTGTTTTTCAGAATTTCACACCCATAGTGGAATTTGAGAAAACATTTTATGCAGAATGTCCTTGATCATGTATGTACTGACATACCTGCAAAAGTTTCTAGTTAGAAATTTTGTGAATATGGGGCTTGTTCTTAATGATTAGAGCTATTGGTATTTGAAAAACAGCACACAAAGGAAAGCTGTACATATTCATAGCCAAGCTAGCCCACTAGCAGCAACTTGCATTTAATAAATCTTGTGGTCAGGCATATTGTATTAAATTATTACATCATTCAGTATAATTGTGAATCTGTTGCCCTTTTTATATTTTTCCATGAAGAATATGTACACGTACATTTTATGTACAGATTTTGTAATAACAGCATGAATGCTGCCATTGAAGAATACTGACAGTGATTTCTGTGAATCCCAGATATGCTCAGCATTGTTAGCTGACAGATGTGAGAGCAGCAGGCTTATTCCAAATGTGTTAAATACAGAATGCCCAGTATGACAGCATGAATGCTGAGGAAAATATTCAAATAGTGCAGTGCATTTCACATAATACTCAAAAGAATTTTTCTCTTGAATGCTTCTCATAATACACATTTGCTGTGTAATGTTTGCAAGAGATGTCTGTCTTTACTGATTATAATGGGATTGGATAACAGACTTCTGAGTTGGATCAGTGACTGGCTGTCATGTATCAGAAAGTTGTATAAGGGAGTACAGTATCCCAAAAGAGGAAGGTCACTAGTGGTGCTGCAAGGGTCAGTTTTGGGACCATTGTTGTTCAATTTGTATGTTAATAATATTGGGATGAGTTTGACTAGTGATATGCAGATGATGCAAAACTGGGGAAAGCAATGCAGAGTCAAGTGTATGTTATGGCCTTACAAGAGGACTTGAATAGATTGCTTGAATGGACAGGTAAGTGGAACTGTCAGTTCAATGTTGCAAAGTGTAAGGTTTTGAGATTTGGTAAGCAACAATAGGATGTAAAGTATACACATGGTGGGGAAACTTTAAAGGAAGTAAAGGAGATGAGAGATCTGGGAGTGGTGGTGGACAAGGACCTGAAATTCAGGGGCCATATTGCACAAGTTGTGAAGACGTCACATCGGATAATGGCAACGATGCAGAGGACCCTGACATGCAGAAATAAAGAGATAAGATGATGCCATTATATAAGGCCTTGATCAGGCTCATATGGATTATTGTGCACAGATTTAGTTGTCGGGTTTTCATGGTGATGAGGATATGTTGGAAAGGGTCCAGAGAAGATTCACAAAGGTGGGCTTTGGAATGTGGAGTATGAGGACAGATTGAGAGAATGTAAATTACAGAGCTTCATAAATAGGAGGAGGGGGGAGGTGTAATCGAGACATAAGCTAGTCAGGAATTGACATGGAAGAGATTTTTCATAGAATGGGAGAGGGTGTGAGTAGAACAAGAGGCCATCACTAGAAACTGTCTAAGGAGGTTGTGAGCAGAGTGTAATGCATTGCTTGCACGTGTTGTTAATGTAGACACATTGAATCAGGTTAAGGCACAGTTAAATGAGCTTTGTGTGCGATAGTGTGTACCTCCTACAATGAGTCTCTGACTCCATGGAGGTCAGATGTTAATAATAATGTTGCTGATAATTATCTTTTCTAACTTAAAATAATACAGACTTGTAATTTATATATATTTTTTTAAAATTTGTATTTTACTTATGGACAATTTTTATCTGTACGAAAAAATTATGCTAAATGATTTCTTTAGTCCAATTAGTAAGCAAATAAGATCATGCATAAATCTTGACACTATGACACTTTGCAAATAATCTTTTTTAAAATATTTAGTAAGTTACTTGCCTGTTTAAGTATATATCTTACTTGAACTTATGTATTGTATTTTTTTTTTTTTTTTTTTGTATCGTCTGTCTAAAAGGATTTTTTTTTTCTATTTTTACTAATTATGTATGAAAATTTGTATTTTTAATTTATTTTTTGCATAGTTCATAAACCCTGTTCTAGAAACCAAACATGGAACTTTTTCAAGCCACTGTAGGCCTTGAAGAAGTGGAGCACTGGTTTCGCACTGGGCAGTGAAATTCGTCTCCCTCTTAAAGACAATCACAAACATCCATGCCCATTGTAAGATTCAAACTCGCATCCTGTTGGTTGGAGGGTGGATATGTTTACCACTCAGTCAACCAGGTTGGCCTTCACTCACAATGTTCCCATTTTATATTGCGTATGATATCCACTACATTATTATTAACATCTGACTTGCATGGAGTCAAAGAACTTATTATGGGATGTGTATATTCTGCAAAAATATCATCGAACTGAGCCATAAACCCATTCAGTTTCTGCATTCACTACACTTTCAGCCACTGCTTTCCAATCACCACTCCATGCAAAGAACCTGCTTCTCACTCTTCTACTTGCACTCTATACAGATTCCCTCTGTATAGAGTGTGACCTCTATACAGAGAGTCAAACTAGAGGCCAGGGATGGCCTCTAGTTTGTCCCTCTACTCTGTGAAAAATCTTCACATTAAGTTAAATCTCCTCCACATCCAAACTAATTTTACAAATTAGTTTCTCAAGTTACAGTATCTCCACACACCAGCAAGATCTTCTTCTATAGAACCATTGTTTCAAAAGATGAATTAAGATTGTTAGTTATGACTGGGACAATAATGCTGAGATAGGTAAGTAGGTAGATAGATAGGTAGTATTCCAATATTTGACCTAGCTGAATCTTCTGCTATAGACATTCTATCTAAACATCTAAGTTAAATCTCCTCCACATCCAAACTAATTATGCCATTCAAATTAGTTTCTCAAGTTACAGCTGTCTCCACACACCTGTAAGATCTTCTTGTATAGAACCATTATTTCAAAATATGTCATTTCCAGAATGGCAAAATGATTATGCAGTTGATCAGTATGTCCTTTATTTGCTATATAGAAATTGTAAGCAAAAACCCTGCTCCATTTGGCATCTCAAACAAATGATAAAGATTTCATAACAGGCAAACTAGTCAGCTGCTAAGCATAAATTGACCTGTAGACTTTGATTGGAGAGCCTCTTTGTTTGAATCATGTCCTGGATGTAAGGAATCGAAAGGTTTCTTGGATCTTACATGAGATATGAGCAATCATAAAAATTAAAATTTCCATATAAAATACATTGTTTCATTCATTTTATCTGGTAAGTGTGTTCTCATTGAATATTATCTCATTTTGTTATTTTTATTTTTTTAACCAAAATAAAGTGCATTCCTTATCTACTCATTCATTGATATTTTATGAAGGCATGCAGTGATAATGCTCACAGGACTGCAAATTTTTTATGCTCCTTAATAGTGCTTCTGCTTTTGTGTTTAGGGGGGATGTATTTTGTATGGAATCAGCAAGTAAATAAATTAAAGATACCAAGAAATTATATACTTGGCTTAATCCTTTATCCAAGTGTAAACAAACAAAGTTTGCTCCTGAAGTATTTTCAGGACTGGGGCAACTTGTATAAGGAAGCTAAGACTTCACATCACTTGCCTTAGTATCCCATAATGCAAAGCACATCTCCTTGTAGACATGTATAGTGCTTTGCATTATAGGAAGGGTCACTACCCAGACCAGTTTCAACCTTTGAGATCTCTTCAGTGGGAGCCTAAAGTTGAAGTAATGCAGAAGTCATATTTTAATATGACTTCTGCATTACTTCAACTTAAATTAATCTACTTCAACTACTTCATTACTTCAACTTAAATTAATCTAGATTAGAGAAAGTTGTTGGAAGTTTTTTCAACCTTTAGTATCACCTCTGGGTCTGGCTCCCACTGAAGAGACATCAATAAAGGTCCAAACTGGTCTGGGGAGGGATCCTTCCCATAATGCATAGCATTATACATGTCTGCCAGGAGATGTGCTTTGCATTATGGGATACCAAGCCAAGTGATGTGAAGTTTTAGCTTCCTTATGAGTTCCCCCAGTCCTGAAAATACTTCAGGCACAAACTTTGTTTGGTTACACTTGGATAAAGGATTAAACGAAGTATATAATTTCTTGGTATCTTTTAATTTATAGTATAACCACGTAAAAAAAACTTCAAACATCAGCAAGGAAATGTTAGTTATATATAATAATATTTAACAAATTCTTACAGAAAAAAAAATATCGATGTTAATTTCCATCCAAATTACATCTCTGAAGAAGAGCGATTGCCTGTTATGAGTTACACAAAAGCATAACTTGAAACCAAATAAGAACACATTTCAAAAAAGTGGACAAAATTTATTAGTAAATTATTATCAGAGAATAATTATTTGTTCTGTAATAATTTTATAGTCAATTTCTTGTGGATAAGTTTCCCATCAGGGGAAACTGTCATTCACAGGCAATCAGGCCACCATCCAAGACCATACAGTTAAGCTTAAAAGGGAGGTCCACAGTGCTATCCAGAACTGTGGTCCTCCCTGTTTTTCTTCTGCAGTCTTACTTACTTAATGTAGTGCTTCAGTGTACATATCTGTAATTGTGTATGATGCCAATTTAACTTTGGAAAGATGTCAGAATGCATAATTAAGTAATTATTTATTAAATATTTTATTATTTTCCTGACCTCCATGGAGTCGCAAAACTCATCATGGGAGGCCAACACTAGTTAACACAAAACCTATCATACCACTCCTTAAATTCATCTCCGGTCTACACATTCAACACTCTCTCAGGCAGTATATTCCATTCTCCATATAAAAAATTTATCTTTTTACTTACCACCTTCTTCTGCAATTTCTACAGATAGCTTGTCCTTGCTCCTTTCCTTTGTTCTACCATACGAAAAATCTCACTATTAATACGATAATAACCCTTCAACAGCTTAAATGTCTCAATCATGTCTCTCCCTCCCCCTTTTTGCCTTCTATCCACCAAACTCTTCAGTCTGCATGCTCTGTCTGTTCTCATAATCACTGTTGTACAGTCCTGATGTTATTTTTGTTATTTGTCTCTGCACCCTTTCCAAAGTTATTTAATCCCCTTCAAATCTGGTGATCAGATCTGAGCACAGAAATCCAGATGTTGTCTGATCAAAGCTTTATACAATGGAAACAGCATGCTTTTATCTCTCGTGGTCATTGTTCTCCTCAACATTGCTGCAATTCTCCAAGATGTCTTCACAACCTTTGCAATATGTCCTCAGAACTTAATCTCTATCCACAATCACCCCAATATTACTTGCTTCTTCCAGTATAACTCCACCAAGTGAGTATAAAACATCCCATTTGTGGATCCCAAAATTTAAATCCTTGCATTTAGATGCATTAAACTGATATCCCTATTCATTTGCCTACGTTTCCAGTTGCTGGCCTGGTTGGCTGAGTAGTTAGTGTACCTGCTCTCCTACCAACAGGTCATGGGTTCGAATCCTACTACAGGTATGGATGTTTGTAATTGTCTTACGTTGTGTACTGCTTTCACCTTTGATATGGTGCAGTATGACTCTGTCCTTGTAGTATTAAAACCATAAATCATCATCATCTTTCCAGCTTATTCAAATCCTCTTGAAGTGCCAAAACATCAGCACTATTACTAATAACCCTCCCAAGCTTCACATCATCTGCAAACAGCTGAACATCTTCCTGTAATTGTGTGACAATATCATTGACATAAAGGCACTGACATTATCTCCTGAAACAACAAAATTGGAGAGAGAAGTATAATCTTTTAATTAGATTACCCTTTTCTGGGTAGCATGAAGCATTTTTTGAGTTTTTTTGCTTGTTATCCCAAATGTAGGAATAAAAAATGGTTTTGTGGATTTAAAGAAAAATTAGTCAATCCTCAACTTACAACGTAAATTTTTTTTTTTTTTTTTTTTTTTTTTTTTTTTTTTTTTTTTTTTTTGAAAGTTTATTTTGCACTTGGTTAGACTATAATAAATTTAGTTTAATCTTTTATCCAAGTGTGATCAAACAAATTTTGCACCTGAAAATAACTTCAGGACTGGGGAAAGGTAGTGCAACATTTCCTCAGTCCTGAAGATATTCAGGACTGAGGAAATTTTCAGGCGCAAACTTTGTTTGCTCACACTTGGATAAAGGATTAAACTAAATTTATTATAAATTTGTTGAACCCTGTTTATAGTGTTTGGAAAAAGCTTTTGAAAATATATGCTCACAGCATTCAACAAAAACAGAGCCTTACAATAGATTGAGAAGATAGTTCTGCTAGCTCAAGATTTTGAATTAGAGGTGGAAGATGTAGAGCAGTTGTTGGAAGATATAGAAGAAGCGCTCTCAAATGAACACTTATAGAGTTGAAAGCATGAAAATTTGCAGAAGGAGAAAGAAAACAATATGAAGAAACTGAGCCCTCAGAAGAGCTTGCAGTGAAAATATTAGCAAAGGCATTTACCTCTGTTAATAAGGTAATTTTATTGTTTGAGGAAACCGACTCCAGCATGGAGAGATTTAGCAAAGTAGATAGAATGATGCAAGCTGCAATTGCTTATTACAGAGAAATTCATGCAGCAAAGAAAAGAAAAAATGCAAATGGTGTAGACTAAGGTGGATGGATGTACAAATTTTTAAAGAAGCCTGCTCCTGCTATCACTACCGAAGATGAGCTTAGCCCTTCCAAAAGTTATGCATCTGAACCATTCTCAGAATTCTTTGTTGGAATTCCCAAATTTGAAGAATTTTTTGCTGATGATTTATCTTTGCATGCTTTGTCTTGAGTTGTTCAATTAATAAAGCAGCAGCTTTGAAAAATTACTCTTGCTTCCTGTGTTTCCATCCAATTATTTTACTGGTAAGTGCACAGAAGCACAGTACACTTATGTTTCGTTATTAATTACAGTACAGTACCGTATACAGTAAGTTTGTGTTCTATTATTTGTACATGGTATTATTTCACTATAAATAAAGATTAAAATTAGTTTTAAAATATAACAAAAGATATCCATGCATTTTAGCATCCAAATATGTTGATTGTTAACATATCCTTATGGTTCACATTGCGATTTTCCAACATGCAACATTTTCACTATGGAATCATTTGGAATGGAACATGTTTGTAAGTCAAGTATTAGCTGTGTGTGTGTGTGTGTGTGTTTATTTCTTGTAGGTGAAATAGTATCTTGAATGGAAAAGGAGACTCTGGATATATTGTTCATCATCATCAAATTCCTGACATGTACCCTCAAGGAGGTGTACAGGATATGATGAAAAATAAACAGATGACTACATGAAAAATTTTACATTATTACTAACTTCTTATCTACAGTTTTCCTGCAAATCAATCTGTTACCTGTCAAGACTCCAACACTATCATATTTCTATCTTCTGAGGCACTTTTTACTGTATCAATCCACCTATATCTTGGTCTTACTCTGGGTCTTTTTCCTGCCAACCTGGCAGAGAACACTTGTTTTGCTAATCTTTCCTTTCCTATTCTGTTTAAGTGACCATACCACCTGAGATTAGCTCTGCTAACAATGTCGAGTTCTTTCCTAATATCCTAGTTTTTAATATGATATTGCCATTGATGTCATCTGTTTATGCCCCTAATCTTTCTCAGGACTCTCATATCTACGGTCAAGTGTTTTACTTCTAACCCAGCTTTCAGATCCATAAGTTAGAATTGGTTTGAACACTGTCGTGTATATAGCTAATTTTT
This sequence comes from Typopeltis vanoorti, assembly GCF_054136105.1. Lineage (NCBI taxonomy): Eukaryota > Metazoa > Arthropoda > Arachnida > Uropygi > Thelyphonidae > Typopeltis > Typopeltis vanoorti. The sequence continues at coordinate 60,968,373 of NC_143570.1, read as the reverse complement.
GACTAATTTCTCTCTTATTCCATATAAATTTATTCAGTTGACTTCCCACTATACCACCTTTGTTGATTCTGTTGTCTATTTTTACATTTAATTTATCATCTTCATTAAAAATCGTGCCTAAGTAGCTGAAATGTTTTACTTGTTCTACAAGTTTCCATTCATGTTGTTGAAATGCAGTTGATATTTTCATTGTCTTTACTGCCCGACCACAGATCCGAAGCTGGCAATGTGCCAAGAAGAGTCAATTCATGTTGAAGGGGAGAAAGGAATAAGGCGATGTAGGAATTAGTTACCAACACACGAAATCGCATGCATAAACGTAAAAGTTTCCAACTGTTATACAAGCAAAATAGTTACCACTTTAAAAACTTCAATGTTCATAAAAGAAAAGTTAATTTTCTGACGTGTAAGAATAAACAACTCATCCCACAAGATGGATTGATTACCCTATTATCGGAATGGATTCTCCTTCTGACATGTGCAGAACTGTCGAAGGGTCTCGCATCTGTGAGCGTACAACACTTGTTATTGCTGACCTTCATACCAAATCTGTTACAACAGTTCTTCAATTTAGTCAGGGAATCTTGCAAACCTGTAGTGGATTTATTTAGAAGTATAACATCATCTGCATAAAGTAAAGAGCTGGGATTATCATCTCCGATTTTGAAATCTGGTTTAATACTACTTTCCTTCATAATGTGATCCATATAGATAATGAATAACAAAGGGGGGGAAGATGTGCATCCTTGTCTTACACCAGATTTAACATTAAACCATGTTCCTGTACTTACATTAGTTCTAACTGCTGACTTACAACTCAAAGACTAAGTATTGTTCGATATAATACCCCATTGACACCATACAACTGTAGCATTTTGAATAGCTTCTCTCTTGGCACCTTGTCATATGCCTTTTCCAGATCTACAAAATTTAAATACAGATCTTAGTTATATTATTATTATTATGTGACATCTCCAGGAGTTCAAAGACTAATCGAGGGAGAGTGTGTGCCAACACATCGAACAGTTGATCTCCTTCCAACTACTAACCATGCTCAAATTTGCTTAATTTTTTGTGAGCCATTAGTAGCAGAGGCTCTACCATTCGACGAACCTTTGCTGGCATATTCTCATGATTTCTCAACTATTTGCCATAAAGTGAAAATCTGATCCTGACAGCCTCTATTTGGCCTGAATCCAGCTTGTTCTTCACCAAGCTTCCCTTTCACAATCCTTCTCAACCGTTTCTCAAGTATGCTTGCATAAATCTTACCAGGAAAAGTAAGTAGGGATTACCTCTGTAATTCTCACATTCAGTTTTATATTCCTTTTTATATGGGTACTATAAGAGCTCTACTCCAATCATTTGGAATTCGTCCCTCTGTCCAGGCCTTCTGAACTATGCAGTGCAGCCACTGTAAGACTTTTTACCTTCATACTTGAACATTTCTGGTCGAATATTATTTACTCCAGCTGCCTTTCCACATTTCAGGTTTTTGATGGTTTTTTCTACTTCAAGTATGCATATGTATTCCTGGTCAATGTTTTTTACCACTGCCGTCACTGATGTTCATTTAGCAATTTTTCAAAGTAATTGCCATGTTTGCCGGCGTATAAGATGCACCCCCTTTTTTTTAGACATTTTTTAGGAAAAAAAAACTTTATCACTGAATATTCTAATGAATATACAGTATTTCAAATATAAAGTAATAAGTACGTCTATTTTCAACAAATACCTAATCTAACTAGGAAAGAGTACCCACCTTTTAAATCTTCTTCGTCAAAACCCAGAAATTCATTTCCAGAGCTAAATGAAGAGACACTTGAAACCTCTTCTAAATCAGAATCTGAATCCTCATACAACAAATTGTCCTCTGTACCATCCATTGCATTACTAATGCCACACTTCTTAAATGATTTAACCACTATCTCAGTTTTCACAGTTTCCCATGAAGCTTTGACCCACTCACAAACTTGCGAAATGCTAGGCCTCTTCCTTCTTTCTGATGGCATAATCTCAAAATCCGAAGACTGCATCCCGCAGTCTTCTGGATGCAGTGTTCCACTTCTCCTTCATAAATCCCTGAAATGGTTTATTAATACAGACATCTAAAGGTTGAAGCTGACTAGTTAGACATCCTGGAATTACAGCTAACTGAGTATTCAATTCCTTGAGTTTATTTTTAACATCTTCTGTTCCCATACTAGCAGGACAGGCTTCTTCAACAGTCTGCCAGAGCACCTAGACCAAATGTTATCTATCCATAACTGGATTACTAGAATGTATTCCAGTAACTGGAATACATAACTAACGTAAATGGAATGCTCTCACACACCGCAAGGAAGTAAGAAAGAAATCGCGTAACTTGGAACAGAGAAAATTTCCAGAAATGAAAGTAATAAAAACTGAGTATAGGTGTATAAGATGCATCCTGTTTTTCAGACCTATTTTCAAAGGAAAAAAGTGCGTCTTATATGCCGGCAAATACAGTACTTCATACATCAAGGATATCTTTTTCTCCAGTTTTCATGTCGCCTTTATCATCTCTAATTCCTTTTATAGTCCTCTTTCCTCCATTTTTGAGTTTCTTCAACAGCCTCCAGAAGATCTTGCCATCTTTTTGATATTTATTTTCTATGTTCTTACCAAAGTCTTCCCATGACTTTTGTTTAGCTAGTTTACATAGTGTTTAGCTTTTTTACATTTGTCTCTGTATTCTCTAAGAGCACAAGCCGACTTATTTGTGAGGCATTTTTGATATGCTTTCTTGTTTTTCCTACTTTAACTTCCTGTGTCCACCATGGAGTTCTGATTTTTCTATCCTGGCAGACAACTTCACCACATGACTCTTTGACTGAATCACTCAATGTTTTCTTCAGGTCTTGCCACTGCATCTCCAAGGTTCGGTTTCTGTTCTCAATCTCTTTAATTTTTTCTTCAATAATGTTTGTGTATTTTACTCTACAGTTTACATCTGAGAGCTGCTCAACTTTTATTTTCTTTAAAACTTGCTTACATGTTCTTCTTTTCAATATTTCATTTTTATCCTTCTCAAGACTAAATGGTGATCACTTCCAATTTCAAATCCTCTGTACACTCTAGTATCCTGCACCAGAGAGAAAACATCACTATCAATAATAACATAGTCCATGAGACTTTTCTTATTCCTTGCTTCTTCTCTCCATGTGAATTTGTGCACATTTTTATGTTGGAACATTGTGTTAGTAATAACCATTCCATGTCCTGAGCAGAAATCCAACAAGTATTTGTCATTATTATTAGCTTTGCTCTTTTCTCCAAATTTTCCCAAAATATTTTTGTATGTCTCGCAATCATTTCCTATTTAGATACCCAACAAGGACCAATTTTTCATTGTGTTGGTTGCTTTTTCTAAAGCTTCAAAAAATTCTTCCACTTCTACATTAGCAGAACCTTCTGTGCGACCGTAGACACAAATAAGTCTCATTGTCCAGTTCTCCATTCTGATATTTGCTCACATCACTCTACTTGAAATTGCTTATTATTCAAGAAGATTAGCCTCATATTTAGTGTTGAATACTATGGCTACTCCTTCTTTTCCTCGATTTGTCATTGCCTGAATATAACATTTTTTATTTATTGCTCAGAAAGATCTCACCAGTTGTCTTTTTTTTGTTTCAGTCACCCCTATTATGTCAATCTGGTACTTATCCAATTCCTCAGCTAGCTCCATTTCATTTCCATTCAGGCCTCTTATGTTGATAGTACTGATGTTGAGTTGGGGTGTGTTTTAGGATTTGTTCCAGTAGCTGTCTTTTTACTGTTCGCCCCAGTTCCTGGCAAAAAGCAACAGGGGCCCTTGTTTAACTGGGCCACACCCCAGCCAGCATGAAATTCTGTCACGTTGTAGCATCATTTTATATTGTGGTTTAATCCAATAAGAATATAATTTGGTTGGCTAAATCCCAAATTGGTAGCCGATCTTCGTTCGTTCAGTTTCCAGGTAGATACCTAACAGAGTGCACCATGAGAAGGTGAGGATTGGACATGAGGTGAGAAGCCCTTGTCGGTTCTCATTCCTTTAAAGGCTATGTGGAGGTCTCCTCTCAGTTATACAGCTTTGACCCTTAAGCAGCCCCAGATATATTTTTTGACTCTTAAATGACTTAGTTTTATTAACAATAAGGGGAAGTGAACAGATCTTTCATATGAGAAAGATGATTGGGATAGTGATATTCACTGGTTTCTTCTCCCCCACCAGAGGATGGCAACATTATAATAATAGTCAGCCACAAATATAGCTGATTTATTATTTTCTTGACCTTCATAGAGCAACAAGGCTCACTAAAGTCTTTTGACATCACAAGACTGGGAGATCACTAGTCAGAGCAGAGTCAATTGTACCACTCCTTAAACTTGTCCACCATTTGCACTTTCACTACACTATCAGGTGATATATTCCATGCTCCTACCACTGCCCATCCAGAAAACATATTTCTTACCCATTTACTCACTGGTTCGTTTTGTAACTTCATAGGATTGTCCTTGTCCCTTGTTCCTTCCCTTCATTCTACCAGATGAAAAAATCTCCTTAGTGTTAATCTAATATAACCCATTAGAAGCTTAAATGTTTCTATAATATCTATTCTTTGTCTTCTATCCACCAAACTCTGCAGTCTTCATGCCCCCAGTCTGTCCTTATAATCAACCCTTTTATATTCCTGATATCATTTTTGTTATCATCTCTGTACTCTTCCCCCAAGTTTACTTCATCCACTTCAAATCCTGGTGACTAGATCTGAGCACAGAAATTCAAATGTGATCTGATCAGAGTTTTATACACTGGGACCATCACCCTTTTATCTCTCAGGATCAATGGCCTCATTATTGTAGCACTTCTCAGATGGGTTCTTTACAGTGTCCTCTGAACTGCAAATTTTGATCTACAATCAACCTAAGATTTCTTACTTTCTTCACTTATTCCAGTATAATTCCACCAAGTGAGTATGAAGCATCCCATCTGTGGATCCCAAAGTTCAAAACTTTAGATTTAGTTGCATTAAACTGACATACCATGTTCATTTACTCACCTCTGTGCTTATTCAAATCCTCTTGAAGAGCCAAAACATCAACACTGTTATTAATAATCCTCTCAAGCTTCATATCATCTGCAAACAACTGAATATTTTCCTGTAGTCCCATGACAGTATCATTGACATAAAGGTTGAATAGAATGGTTCCAGTACTGAACCTTGGTGAACTCCACTTGCTGCCTTCTCACTCCCTGAATGCTCCCTCATATACAACTGTCTGATAGCTATGAGAAAGCCAGTTACCAATTTAATCTGCTATCCTGACACTAAAACCCATATGTTGAAACTTAAAAACCAGCTTGTCATGTGCAAATTCTAAAAAATAAAAATAAATAAATACATAAAAAATGAAGTGTGTGCTTACCCTCATCCACTGCTCTTGTTACTGTTTTAAAAGTAACCAGATTACTAAAACAAGAGCACCTTTTTAACAAATCCAGTTTTGTCTGCATAAAATAATATTGCCCTCATCTGCCCAATTTTGTATTGGGCAGATGAGGGCAAGTTGTTACCAGTTTCTTTAAAATCTTAACTACAGAAGAAATACAACAGGCCTTCTTTCCACTCTCCAGAAACTTGTTTCATTGCAAAATTTTCATTACACAATGCAAGTTAATGGCATCGTCAGTTTGATAGTGCAGTCCCTTAAGATATATCTTGAAATTCCATCTAGCTCTCCTGCATTATAGATATTTAGCATACTAATATTAGGAATACATTCTCTTCATTCACTTCTAACACTTCACCACTTCTTATCCTTCTAGGAATAAAGCTGATGAACAAGGATGGAACACTCTAATAAAGTGATCATTAAATATCTCAACGCTGTTATTTGCATTAGTTACCCAAATCCCATTTCCATCGCAAGGTAATCTGTCCACAATTTTTCCTCGTATTCGCCACATAGCAAAAAAAAACTTCTTGGGATTCTCCTTTGAATGCAGCACTAGTTTCCTCTTGCATTCTAATTTTTCTCTCCTTACAATACTAGTCACTTTCCTAGCCTGAGTTTTATATTCCTCATGCAACTGTTCTCCAACTCCCTTCATGTCTTCCATAATCTCTCTGCAATTCCTTTTTAATTTCTGTTGTCATTCATTTGATTCCAAATTGCTTTATCATCTTCACTCGAGGTAGGCATTGTGCCATTGCCATCAGCAATTTTTTCTTAAGTATCTAGTGGTTGCAAGATACTTTGTTCTTCCAATGCATGCATTCTTCCAGTGGAAGAATGATAATTTGAAATGGTCTAAGTTCAATTCTTGTCATGATGAGAAGAATCTTTAATGGATTTTTTTTCAGTTGATAGAAGGTAACAGGATTTTTTCTTCCAGAAACTTAGGCTTTTCAACCCATATACAGACAAATTGGCCTAGAGAACACGCAATTTACAGACAAAAAATACTGATGGTGGTGGTGATGAATAGATGGTGTTGATGTAGGTGGTGATGGTAGTGTGGTTTGTTGTAGCTGGTGAATTAAGTAGTGCAGAAAGAGTTGTAGAGTAGGTATCCTCCCTCGATGAGTCTTTGTACTCCTTGGAGGCATCACATAATAATTATCTCCCATGCTTCATCTGCTGATGTTAGCTAGGAAATGTGTGAAATAATAGAGATGGAGTTCATGTTGATTGTGGTAATTAATTTGGTGACAGAGTTGGCTGTTCCTACTCTTTTATTTCAAATTAACTATTCGAAAAGCAATGAGAAGATTGTTTGAGTTTTAGCTCTCTTTTTGGAATGGGTGCATCTCAAAGAGGCATGATATAACAAATTGCAAAGGTGATAATAGAATGAGTATTCATTTGGTGTGTGTGTGTGGGGGGGGGGTGATATCAATCAGGACCAGAAGCGTTATTAGTAACCTAGTTATTAAGGATTCTTCTGACTTTTGTTGTGATGTTGTGAATGTCCTTAAATAGCAGATTAATTTCATTGCTTGGTGCAAGACTACTACCTGGTTTATTGGAGACCTGAATTAGTATTTAGTCTTGATAGATTTTCAAATTATCTGAATATAACTCTTAGCCTGCCCATAAGATTTGGGGGAGAAGAAAGATACCAAGAGGTAATTTTCTACATTTCAGATGTCGCAACAGTACCGCCTAAATGGCAGCATGGAATTAGAAGTTATGCTTTAGAGACTGGTAAAGCACAGAAGACCAGTTTGCTATATTTTGGACATATCATAGTCTGATTTGGATTTATTCATTATTTTTTACAGTTGCTCAGTGTCTGGACCTTTTCCTTCAGGTAACACAACAAACAAGTGCTGATCTATAAATGTTTTTTATTGAAAGATTGTGATTTGTCATTGGTAGGTGGCAGTACAGTTCTTTTGTGTATAAACTTTTGAATTTTGGGCAGTTAGCAGAGTGGATATCACTTTTTCTTTCCAACCAATAGACAATGTGTTTGAATCCCAATGGATATTTGTGAATGTCCTTAAATAGCAGATTAATTTCATTGCTTGGTGCAAGACTACCACCTGGCTTATTGGATACCTGAATTGGTGTTTAGTCTTGATAGATTTTCAAATTATCTGAACATAACTCTTAGCATTCCCACCACCATCATGCTAAGATTTACATTAAAAAAAAGTTAATGGTTAATTGTCTAGGGTAAAGGATGGGAACAATGTGACTAGATAGCAGAAAACCTAAAAACATACTGCTGTGAATTTTTTATGAACTGGAAGACTGCTGAAGATTTTGGAGATTTGGTCATGGATATTGGTAAAGAAATGATTCCAGAATGTGGCAAGAGCTGTTTGCCACAGTTTTTTACAACAATATTTATAAGAATGCTTGAAAATTCAATATAGTGCTATGTCAGAATTCCAGTTGAAATTGATCTGAAGTGGAATTGTTGATCTGCTCACATAAAGAGGTAAGGATAAATGATGTAAGTGTTGTAGGAGTTCCTGTGTGCCAAATTTCAAAAGTGTGTGCATGATAGGGGTCTCGGAGAACTAAAATCTAAACATACATCACACTGCATGGGAGTAGTATTGGGTCATCTTTCAGTCATGAATCAGAGGGAGATAAGATATAAACCAAATGTTACTAGCATTGAAGTGGGGTCCACCTCTTTTGTTCTATACCCAGATGAACTTCAGTGCATCAGAAACAGTGCCTCTTAGTTTGCCTTCAACTTCTTTTTTCAAGGATGCCATCAGGAGATGAGCAACTGTATTCATAGAATGTCAGTCTTTTGCTTGTTTCTTTTTCATGGCTAAGGAGAGTAGGATGACTGAAGAGTGCTATTAGCAACAAAACCGAATAGCATTTGAAGTCAGGGAGAGCAAGTTAGTCATATGTATGAGGAAGAGGACCAGTGAAATAGCAGAACCCCCGAGAAACACCTGCATTAATGGGAAGATCTGAAGAGAGAATATCTTGCATATATAATTCATGTATATTTTTTCATTGCATATATAATCTTGCATATATAATTTATAATTCATGTTCTATTATCAGATCTCCATAGAGTCAAGGCAGTGAGCCATCCCACTGTCACTCACGACTCATCAAACCATGCCTTATGATTGTCCAATGCAATCATCTCTCTCCCCTCCATTCTGTGAAAAATGTCTTCCACATTAATCTCTTAATTACAGTATTCAGCAGTTGCAATACCATCTTAAGTATTCAATCATCACTCACTCCTCTTGTTTACTAGACTGCAAATTGCATTTCCTCAATCTTTCTTCATATCCAACATTCCTGAGACCAGAAATAACCTTAATCATTTCTGGACTTTCACCAGTATATTCATTTGAAAACCAGGCGACCAAATCTGCACACAGTAATCCTCATGTGACTTGATTAGTGCCTTATGATGGAACCATGACCTCCTTACTTCTACACATCAGTGTCCTCTGCATTGCTGCCATAATACATTGTACTGTTCTCACAGTTTTTGGCTGACAGTTTCTCCTAAATTTTATGTCCTTATCCACTATCACTGCCAAATCTCTTATCTCTTCCACTTCCTGTAAGAATTCCTTCTAATTGTATACTCCACTTTATATTCACATTTTGCAACATTGCCACTCATTTATCCACTTACCTCAGTCTATTTACGTCCTCTTGCAAAGGTACAGCATCTGCTCTAACCCTCAGTTTTTTCCAACTTTGTATTATCTGCATGTTTCATTGAAACCTTTCCCAGTATCATTAACATACAAGTTAAACAGCAGTGGCCTCCAAACAAACTCTTTAGGGTACACCACTAGTGAATTTCTAGTTTTGGAATATTGCTCCTCTATATGCTGCTTGAGGATTCCTATCAGACAACCAACCTCCAATCAAACACAGTTGTTATCCAGCTCAATTCAGTTTAATTACCAACTCACCATGTGGCAGTCTATCAAAGGCCATTCAAAAGTTAAATATATACTGCTGTATATCTATATATCTATCAAGATGGATTGGACAAGATGTATATCTATCTTGTCCAATGCAATCATTATATTGTAATAAATAAGCATATTGCTAAAACACAATTTCTAGGGAGTTAACATCTATCTGCCTTGACGTACTTGTTTGATGCAAGTCTTATTTGGTTGGATAAGTTCTAAAAATGTATGAAGAGGACTTTTTGTTCTGCTTCATGAAGGAGGTGATAAGAATGAGACTTTGATTTATAGGTTGATTTGTGTGTCTGGAGTTGTTTAAGATGCTGGAGAGGTAAGTGAGGGCCAAGATTTATAATTGGATTGGAAACAGTATTCTCTTTGATGGATACCATTAGTTTGTTAAGCAAACCCAAAAAACAAGTGGAACCATTTTTGCTCTCTTTCCACCCTTTGTTTTCAAAGGGGTTGGCGATTGTAATATTCATGTTAAACAAGTATTTCAAGGCAATTCTTACTTTCATGCAGCAAATATTTATTTAGCTTTTGAGCTTTGGAATAGGTTTTAGGTTCGTTACCCACATTTTTTTAGGTGCATTACACAATATTCTAAGGATAGATGGATACGAGATTTACGTAAGGTTAGCAGCTGGGCCGGTGTGAATATCTTATTGAGTGGAAAATAATGTCTAGTTTTTTAGAAGCTGAGGAAGCTATCGATGCGATGTGTTTTATTCCAGGAGATGTTGGAGGTAAATGTCAGTCCAAGAATAGAGTTCATCGTGTCTGGTGATGTTTGTGTGCTACTGAGGATGAGGGAAGATGAGTGGAGAGTGCTATTGTTGGCAAAGCTGTGGATAGGATTTGTAGTGATTGAGAGTAGGTCGATGTCAAGAGCTACAGCACATCCTTCTCTGAACTTTTCCATTGCACGTGGTGAGTGATTTACGCTAACCTATCAACCGTGGATCTAGATTGGTGGAATCCATACTGTGGTCACTGATTAATTGGTGAGCTTCTAGGTAGTGAAGAAGTTGGCTATTGATAATTTTCTCCATTATTTTGGAGAGGATTGAGGTGATGGCAGTTGAACAGTAGGCTTTTGTCTCCCTTTTTTTTTGGATAGGTTGGATTTATATTAGTTTTCATGAGATGGGACGGGTGCCAGCTGAGTATAGAAGATTGAAGAGACGATAGAGAACAGGTGTTAGCTCTGGAGCACAATATAGTACAGTAAGAGAGATTCCATCGGGACTAGACGACTTTGTAGCATTCAGATTGTTTGATATTCTTGTCTTTCTACATAAAGGCTAAAGGAGGCATATGGTGCTCAGTTGCTGGTATAGGTGGAGGCAGGTTTTCTTTGGGTGCTGTAACAGTGGTGCCATGTGAATAGAAGCGAGAGCGCAGGTGAGCAGAAGCTGCATACGATAGCTTTGCAAGGAATCAGAAGGCATGGCTACCATTTGGACAAGAGTTTTCTGCTAGTGGTTTCTATGAAGTTGGATTTTCTGATAGTTGATTTACATTTATTGCTTGCTTCTGCAAGGCTGAGTATGAAGCTTAGGTTCTTGATGCAAGCCGCTGCTTTACATTTTCTGTTGAATCAAGGCTTAGAAAGTGGACGGGAATTTTGGCTGGAATGAATGCACTCTGCTAGAGGAAACTTCATCAATGAGCCTGCTACCCATTTGGGGAGGTGTTTAGGGGCAGCGCAAAGAAATGTTCTGCAAAAGGACGGAAATGGCAACGACAACATTACCAGACTATGGCTTTAGGCAACTGGAACATCTTCTCTCTGACAGGGAAGCCAAGCGCTACCGGCTAGACTTAGTCGGGCTTTCTTCAACCAAGAGGAGAGGCTCTGGAACTGTCGACCTGGATAAGGGGTGGAAGCTCTACTACTCTGGTGTGAGCCCGACAATGTCTGCTCAGGCGGGTGTGGGGATACTCACAAGCCCCCAGCTGTCAGACTGTGTTGCTGAGTGGATTCCATTGGGGGGACGGGTATGTGTATTAAGGCTTCAGATGAAAAACCATGATTTGGCTGTGGTGCAAGCCTATGCACCTAATCTGGAGTCAGAATACTCTGCCTTCCTAGAGGAAGTGGATGCTGCTTTTGACAGGGTGGCAGACATGGAATCAGTCCTGTTAATGGGTGACTTCAATGCACATGTTGGAACAGATGACCAGACATGGAGGGGTGTGGTTGGGAGGAACGGTGCCCCTGACCTTAACGCGAATGGGTTGAAATCATTGGACTTCTGCTGTACTAATAGCTTGTCCATAATGAATACCTTCTTCCAGCACCTAGAAGTCCATAAGTATACCTGGTACAGGGATACACTAGAACAAAGGTCTCTGATTAACTTCTTTATAGTCTCAGCAGACCTATTTTCCTCAGTGTTGGACGTTCGTGTGAGAAGAGGGGCAGAATTGTCAACTGACCACCACCTTGTGTGCACTCTACGGCTTCAGAAACCAGATGCTACCATCAATGCTGGTAGGCCTAAGCAGCTATACTGCGTGAAATAGGAGACATTGGAAAATGAGGCTGTGAGGAAGAATTTTGCAGATGACATTTCCTCCAGGTTCAAAGAGATTCCCAAACATACTGCAGATGTTGAGGAGGAATGGAAGCTTCAGAACAGCTGTCACTGCCTCTGCACTCTCATGGTGTGGCAGAAAGCGGCTCGGCATGGCAACGGGCAGTGAGAAAAGGACACCTTGGTGAAACCAAGAAGTCCAAAAAACTGTCCGGGCAAAAAAGGAGTCCTACCTAACATGGCTTATAGTCAGGTCATCTGAGATGCGTTTGCAGTAACGAAAAGCTGCTGCTAAGGCAGTAAAGACAGCAAAGCAGAAGGCTTGGAAATCCTTTGGAGAAAGATTAGATTCATCCTATGCAAATGCAAACAAAGTATTCTGGCATACCATCCGCCGCCTTCGAGGGAGGAAATCGTGCACAAGGGTAATTAAGGCCTCTGATGGTGCACTTTTAACAACCGAGAAGGATATCCTCCACAGATGGAGGGAATACTTTGAGAGCCTTCTTAACCCGGGTGGCCCAGCAGTTGTGGACATCCAAGAGGTGCAGATTGGGGCAATGACTAGTCTCACAGCAGAAGAGGTCCATTTAGCAATAAAATTGCTAAAATCGGGCAAGGTTGCTGGCGATGATGAAATTCGGCCCGAAATGCTAAAAGCCTTAAATCGAGACAGTGTTCTCTGGCTGACTCGAGTGTGTCAGGCTGCTTGGATATCTGGGCGAGCACCAAAGCAATGGCAGACAGGCATAATAATACCAGTCTTTAAGAAGGGAGACCAGAAGGATTGCAGTAACTATCGTGGCATCTCTCTGCTCAGCCTGCCTGGGAAAGTGTATGCTGAGTGCTTGGAAAGACAGTGCAGGAGCATAGTTGAGTCAAAGTTCCAGGAAGAACAATGTGGCGTTTGTCCTGGTAGAAGCACAACTGACCAAATCTTCACTTTAAGGCAAGTCTGAGAAATCTTGGGAATATGCCAATAATGTCTACACATGTTTTGTGGACTTGGAGAAGGCATATGACCGGGTTCCTCGGGATAAGCTTTGGCAAGTAGTACAGGAGTATGGAGTGGATGGTCAACTATTAGCTGCCATCAAGTCCCTGTGTGAATGCCCAGAGTTTTGTGTCAGGGTAAACAGCATAAAGTCTGAACCGTTCAGTCTCCGTTGGCCTCTGCCAAGGGTGTGTTCTGTCACCCATCCTTTTCATAATATTTATGGACTGGATTGATAGGCACAGCTGAGGCAGTGAGTGTGTCAGAATTGGAAAATGTAGCATTGGACGTCAGCTTTTTGCAGATGACCTAGTTCTGCTTAGCTCTTCCACAGATGACCTCCAGCAGACCCTGGATAGGTTTGTAGCTGTTTGTGCAGATGCTGGAATGAAGATCAGTGTGGCCAAAACTGAAACATTTGTGGTCTCAAGACAACCATCCCAGTGCACTCTAAGTGTAAGTGGAGTCCCAATGAGACAGGTGGAGAAGTTTAAATACCTTGGGTCCATATTCACGAATGATGGAAAATGGGACGTAGAGCTAGATACTCGAATTGGCTTAGCAAGCTCAATATTGCGGGAGCTTGGCCGTTCAGTAGTATTGAAGCGGGAGTTAAGCCAGAAGGCAAAGCTGGCTGTCTTCAATACAGTCTATGTCCCCATCCTCACCTATGGTCATGAGAGTTGGGTAATGACCGAAAGAATGCGGACACGATTCCAAACGACTGAAATGAGTTTCCTTCGAGGGGTTGCAGGGCTGACAAAACTCGACCGGGTCAGAAGCTCTGCAATTCGGGAAACCCTCAATACTCAACCGCTGCTTCTCCGTGTTGAGAGATCACAGTTACGCTGGTACGGGCACCTGGTCAGAATGCCACTAGAGAGGCTCTCAGCAGGCTCTCTTTGCCAAGCCAGAGGGTGGGAGGCCACGTGGAAGGCCAAGGACTCGCTGGATAGATTATATCCAAAACCTTGGGTGGACACGTTTGGGAATCCCACCAGAACACCTGAACTTGGTGGCAGAGGATCGTGACCATTGGAAGTTCCTCTTGCAGCTTTTTCCCCCACAACCCAATTAGGAAGAGTGGGCCTTGAAGATGTATGTATGTATGAATGTCTTTTTGCCAATATCTTGACTACCTAGTGATCCATGAATTGATCAGTAATGTGGATTTTCCCATTCTTGCTTCATTCGGATATACTAAGTCTGCTTTCCATGGTCAACATTTACCCAAGTAAATGTTGACAATGGAAAGGTTCGGAGAAACATGTTGTTACTCTTGACATTTCCAAAGCATTTGATTGAACCTAGCACAGAGGCGAGCTTGCTATGTTTTTTTGCTGCAGTGACGTTTCTCTCACATCTTTCAGTATGTATCACAGTAGATTGTTTCGTCTGTTCGTATTTCCAATATTAGAATACTGCATTTACTTTGACTCACATTTCCTCCGATACATTGATCTTGCAGTCACTTCCCATCCATAGTTTTATTGAAGATGGTACATTCTACTCATTTTCCTTCAACAAACCTAGTAGTGCTCAAATGTTCCATACCTCAAGATCTTCCATAATCAGCAAGTACCTTAAACATAGATATTCCAGTGGAGAGGAACACCTCATTAACTTAAATATCACCGAAACATAGCCCTGTTTCATAAGATCTCACTTCACTCCCTTTACCTCTTCATAATGCTCAGATTACCTGGTTTGTACTTTTGGCAATTTTTCTTGGCGTTCATGCATCTCAGCTATAGCCTTCTTGGCCTCCAAAACATTGTGGTTTTCTGTTCGAGATACGTCTTGTCTGTACAACTCAACTTCTAACACTTCTTCTTATTGTGCTATCTTCTATCGAAAGTCAGCTACCATCTTGGCGAACAAACTGCGCTCTTGTGCTAATCTGAGCAGTTGTGCGCTGCTCTTTCCTGTCCATGTCTTGATGTTGTCAAACCATGATATTCTTTTTCTTCCTCTAGTTCCTTTGCCACCAATTCTTCCTATCAAAATAGTTTGTAGAAGTTGGTATTTGCTGTTTCTCATGATGTGGCCAAGATATGATGTTTTTCGTTTCTTGATTATTTGTACAAGATGTTTAGCTTTGCCAATGGATTTTAAGACATCTTCATTGGTAATTTTTTCTGTCCATGATATATTGAGCATTCTGTATAGCCACATCTCAAAGGCTTCGATTTTCTTGATGGTTGTCGCCTTCAATGTCCATGTTTCAACTCCATAGAGCAGAATAGACCACACGTAGCATTTCAGCATTCGACATCTGACTTCCATGTTTAGGTCTTTATTGCAGAATAGTGTTCTCATTTTCATGAAGGACTGCCATGCAACTTCAATCCTTGTCTATCTATTTCTGGATCCCACCGTTCATTAAGCCAGCAACTAAGATATTTATATCTTGACACTTGATCAATATTTTTCCCATTGAGTGTCAGTTTCATTGATGAGGCTGGATGTTTGCTGATGATCATGTATTTTGTCTTGTTGATGTTTATATTTATTCCCATTCTTTGGCTTTCTTATGTATACTCTGTCAATGAGTTTTTGGAGATCCATAATATTATCTGCAATTAGCACTGTGTCATCTGCATATCGAAGGTTGTTAACAATCTTTCCATTTATTGCGATTCCCTCTGAACATTCTTTCAATGCTTTTTTAAAGATTACCTCTGCATATATGTTGAACAGGAGTGGTGAGAGCACACATCCTTGTCTCACTCCTCTTTTGATGTTAATATCACTGGTGGTAATGTTGTCTAATTGAACGGTAGCTGACTGATTCCAATACAGATTTGTTATTAGTCTTATATCTTGTTCATCTAGCCTTATTTGTTGAAGGACTTCTATTAAGTTAGTGTGTCTGACTTTGTCGAATGCTTTTTCAAAATCTATGAAACACATAAAGACAGATTTCTGTTTTTCTATGCATTTTTGTATCAATATTTGGGTACAGAAAAGGGCCTCTCTAGTACCAAAACCATTCCGAAAGCCGAACTGTGTTTCACTTAGAGTTTCTTCACTTTTTCTATAAATACGATTCTGAATTACTTTCAAAAATATTTTTAATGTTTTGCTCATTAGCCTAATAAGTCGGAAGTCACCACAGGAATTCGCTTTGGGTTTCTTTGGGACAGTGATAAATGTAGATTTGAGCCAATCTGATGGAAATTCACCACTTTCATATATTTTATTAAATAGTTTTTCAAGAAGTTTGATGTTATCTGGTTCTATTAATTTTAAAAATTCTGTTTGCACACCATCTGGTCCACTGGCTTTTCCTGTTTTACTTGTTCGTATAGCATTCTCTATTTCACATTTCATGATTGCTGGTCCTTGAATGTTATCTTTTTATATTTATAGGCTTCTGTCTAGTATCATTGAAAAGTTCTGTTACATATTTTATCCAAATCTGTGCTTTATTCTCTTCTTCTAGAACTATTTTTCCATTTTCGTCTCTTAGAGACACTATTTGCTTTTTCCTCAGTTTTCCAGAAATTTCTTTGATTTTCTTATAGAGATTGAAATGACTGCTTCAGAAGAAACATGATAAATTTCAGTACATAAATTTTTCATCCAATTTTCCTTGGCTTCTTTTATTTTTATCTTGATGATGTTATGTGTTTCTGTATACCTGGCAAGGTCTTTGTTTTTGTACATTCTTCTTGTATCAATAAGAGAAAGAATCTCATCTGTCATCCATTCCTGTTGTTTTATATTATTCACATAACCTACTTCTTCAATACTTGTTATTACGATGGCATTCTTTAAGCTATTCCAAAGAGATTCCACACTTTTATTTTCTTCTATGTTAAGCTGTGTCTTGGTGCTTTTATTTATGTTCGGGTCTTTCAGTTTTTCTACATCAATTTTCTTTTTCTTCTTTTGTGATTTTTTAGCTGATTTTAATCTAAGACGTACTTCTGCAACTATGGGATTGTGGTCTGATGAGATATCTGCTCCAGGATATAAGTCTTTGCACTCTTTATGCTACTGTGGAATCTTTTATTTATCAGTATATAATCAATTTGATTTCTGACAATGTTATGTTGGTTATCTTGAGGCGATTTCCAAGTGTACAGTCTTCTGGGTGGAAGTTTAAACCAGGTATTTGCTATTGTTAGATCTTCTTCCTGACAGAACTGGACTAGGCGATCTCCTCTGTCGTGTCTGGTGCCTAAGCCATGTTCGCCAACAATTTCTCCATCACCCCCTCTTCCCACTTTTGCATTGAAGTCACCCATCACTATGTTTATATCATGTTTCTTTGTTAGGTTTTTAATCTCTTTTAGGTGTTCATAAAACTCTTCAACATCTTCTTCACTTTTGTCAGCTGTGGGTGCATAAGCTTGGATGATATTTATGTTAATAGGGTTTCCCTTAAGTTGTAACAGCATTATCCTTTCAGAAAATGGAATCCAATTTATTATTGATTTATTGATTTCTTCATCTACTATTACAGCTACACCATGTCGATGTTTGTTCTCATCATTCCCAGAGTAATACATTGTCGTATTATCTTGTTGACACTTTCCAGATCCTGGCCATCTTGTCTCGCAAATTCCCAAAATCCGGATGCCCAGCCTCTTCATTTCTCTTGTGGCATTTCTTAATTTGCCAGCTTCATACAGAGTTCTGACATTCCAAGTTGCAATTTTAAAAGTGGACACCATTATTCTAACACTATAAATCTCAAATTCGACCTGCCTTAGGAGACTGATTGCGCATTTGGAATGGTGCACCAAAAGATTCCATAGAAATGTGCAGTACTGTCCAAAAAAAGGATAGGCCATTTAATAATAATCTTTCTCTTACGAGTCATTTTACTTGCTTTCTCGTAGGTATTTTCTATAGGTATTGGGATGGCTGCTGTTTCTCTGAACTGGCTACCATTCTTTTTTCTAAGCATGTAAAAACACAAGCATCTGCTGGTTCATTTACCCCCTCCCCTTTGATTTCTTTCTCCTTTTTTGAAACAGCCTCCTTACACTGTTTTTCCCCTAAGGATGGAGACCTGCAACTGTTCAAGAAGCACACCATTCTGTTCCTCCTTTGTAATGCCACTATTGTGCTATAGTTTTTTGCATCTTGTGATATTTACATTGGTACGATTAATTAATGCAAAAACGACAGAAGTAATATATAGATGCAGCAGTCATAACAATAAAAAGTACATGAAAATATATGATAATATACAAAACAATAATAAAGATTTTTCTTCGTATCACGGTGGCAAAATCATGGAATGGCCACTTCAGCTTTCATTATACTTTGGAACTCGGTTTTGTTTTGTTTTTTAGAAAAATAACTAGTAAGAATTGCAACACATATGGTATAAATTAAATATCTTCATTATCTTTTAAACACTACATAGTCTTTCAGAACCCATCCGAAAAAATTTTAGGAGTAGCACTTCTGTGATCATCTGAGCATACTCCCCTGTTAACACTCCTTCCAGTATCTGAAAATCATACAGAAGATTGTAGACTATGAAATGCATTATCATTATTATTGCATCTATGTATATCTACATTATTATGTAGACTATGAAATGCATTATTATCATCTGAGACCGCTAGGGAGTCAAGGACTCATCGAGGGAGGTTGTAAATTACCCAACCCAGCTATCATACCTACCCTTGAATTCATTCACACTAGATGCACTCACTACCCGCAAGGGCAAATTATTCCACTCACTCACTGCTCTCTTACCCTCTTCTTGACTGCAAATAAATTTAACTTCCATGGATGCCCCCGTGTTCTCTCCCTATAACGAAAAATTTCATCAGTTGAAATGCTATAACAGCCATTCAAAAGTTTATAGACCTCTGTCATATCACTCTTTCTCCTGTTAACCAGAGTCTGTAATCCACATACTCGCAATCTGTCATCATAATCTAAATTTCATAATCCGGATATAATCTTTGTAACTATTCTTTGCACCCTTTCCACAGCTTCTTGATCCCCTCGGAACCCGGGAGACCAAATCTGCACACAGCAGTCCAAGTGTGGTCTTATCAAAGTCTTATAAAGAGGCAAAATTACTTTCTTATCCTTATATGGCAAGGTTCGCTTCAACATAGCAATTATCCTCTGAGTTGTATTTGCAACTTTTCCTATGTGACCTTTTGAACTTTAAATTCTTATCCACCAATTAGACCAAGATCCCTTGCCACTTTAGTTTTTGGTAGCATAACCCCGCTAATATAATATGCCGCTGGAACTATAATCACGCCAAAGTGCATAACTTTACACCTTAAACTGACAGCAATTTTCGTTTGCCCAGATTTCCAGTCCATTCAAATCATTTTGTAATTGTTGAATATCAGTAGCATCCCTGATTGCCCTGCCTATCTTCACATCATCAGCAAACAATTGCAAATCTGATGATAGATCCTGCTTGATGTCATTAATGTATAGATTGAGCAATAATGGCCCAAGGACTGAACCCTGAGGTACACCACTGGTTACCTTAAATCTGGCAGATTCACACCCACTGTATACCACTTTTTGATATCTGTCTGTCAACCATCCCCTGATTCAAGTCAATAGATTGTTCCAATCGCATTCTCCAGTTTACACAACATCTTATCGTGTGGTATCCTATCAAATGCCTTTGAAAAATCCAACATTATCATAGCGTATCCATTCCCTTTATCCACCTCGGCCGTAACATTGTTATAAAATATGAGCAAATTGCTAAAACATGACCTTCCTTCCTTTAGTAAACACATGCTGTTCCCTGCAGAGTATAGAATGATTGTCTACCCATTTCTATGCGAGTTCTTACTAACTTCTCTAAAATCTTCACTACTACACCAGAGATACTAATAGGTCGGTAGTTAGACACATCAGTTTTTGCACCACCCTTGTGCAATGGAACTATCAAGGATAAAACACGAAAGCTTAATATAGGATGCCACCGTAATCAAAATTTGGCCAAACAGTGGACGTTGGTGACGGTGAGCTGTGTATGGTGGAGTAGAGTGCCCTCCTGTAATGAGTTCCCTTGGAGGTATCACGTAATAATAATAATAATAAAGAAAATCCTACATTAAATATACCAGCTGTAATATCTCCCACAATAAGTTCAATTATTTAAAAAAAATTTAAAAAAATCTAGGACTAAACAGCACTCATCTCTTATAATCTGAATATTAATTCCATGAGAAGACAGTGGAATGCATAAAACAAATTAACTTAAGGAGAGGCGCCATTAGGAACTGCGTTGTCTGTGTTCCCCATCTACATCTATAGGCTGTTTGAAATCGATGATGATCCAGAAATTTCATTTAGACATACCCCCCCCCCCCATTCCACACAAAAATTATTTACATCAAAATTGCATCATATTGCACTTTAAATCATTGTTTTCGTTTTAATAAAAAAAAAAAACAAGCAATGAATATATGTGAGAATCATACGTAGATGTATTTCATTGACATTCTTGTGTTCTTTTCTCTCTTTCACCTTAGGTCTTAAATCTGTGCCAACAATATTCACGATAATCTGCATTTCCACTGTTCCTTTCTTTTATGATTTAGAATGTTTTATATGGTCTTTTAATGCGTGATCGCCCCCCCCCCCATTCTTTTAATGTGTTTGTCATTCATTTTTTCATGTTTATTTTCCATTCATTTACTGGTTGTCAGGCACATTTTTTGTATATCTCTTCGTTTCTGATCTTATCAAATTTTGTTTTTCCCACAGTTTTCATAAGTGTATATTATTTCTGTATTAAGTAGTATTTAACTGTTTAATCGTAATTGCTACAGATAAGTTAAAACTGATCTTATTATACTTGTTAATGACAATTATTTGTGGTTTGCCGTATCCGCTCTCCAGCCAGTAAGCTGCGGGTTCGAATCACGTCGTAGGCTTGGACGTATATCTAATTCTTACTGATACGAAGAAGCGGAAACGGAGTTGCAGCTCTTCTTACTCTAGCAGAAACTTCATTCCATGGAATGACACTGTAACCAAAAACGAAACAAAAAAAGGTTACAATATTTAAATTTCTTTCATTTTTATGTGATCTATTATACTGCAAATATTGTATTCGTAAATAAGGTTTAGATCTTCCAGGTATGAAACATTGTTGCTCATCATTTAATAATATCCTAGATTGATTTACAATTCTTAAGTTTCGTACATTTTTTCAGGGTAGTTATTAATAAATTAATCCCTCTATAATTATTTGCATGTGCTTTGCGTTCATTTATAAATAGTGGATTAAGTACTCTTCCTCTATTCGTCTGATATTTCATTTGGTATTTTTCTAAACTTTTTTTAGAAAACTTTTTTAATTAATTGAAATATTATTTTTCGTCCTCCATACTTTAACAGTTCATCAACATTTTTCTTAAAATGTTTTCTATTTGTTGTGACATTATTTCTAAATTCTCTCATCCTTTAAGTTTTCAGTTATTATTTTCCCCTTCATCCTCATGAAATTTAATGCTATTCTCAGCATTTTTGTTTAAGGATACTCATATATTGACATACTTCAGTTCTTTTGGTTTCCGATTAACTTGCATATTCGCGTGCGCCATAAAAGTCGTGTTGGAGCTGTTCGGCATAATTATTCCAGAATTCTTATTTTCCAGATTTTGTTACTAGTTTCATTTCTCGTTTTATCTGTTACACTTTATTTCATTACATTTATCTTGTAGACATGCTAAAAAAGCTTTTTTTGTTTCGTGCCAATGTCTGTCTACCTTGTTAGTGACACTATTATTTATCAAAACAGTGGAACCCAGTTTTTAGATGCATTTCGCAAAAATAGTTAAGCATTTCTTAATTTTATCAGTCGTTTTATCAGTCCGCAATTCCAGGGCTCCGAATTTGTAATTTCGGATTTTAACTCGGATTTTACTCAAATTTGGTATTTGAAATCCTTACAAAAATTTGTCTAGCCACTCCAGTGTTTGTTTCACCCAGCCAGGTTTGCATTTAGGCACAAAGAAGCAAAATGTGTAGAATCGTACATTGCAATGTACGATTCTACATTCCATTTGTAAAAAAATGTGGGATTTGGATATACACAAGATTTCCATTTAATTCAGCTTTAGTTTCAAAACGATTTTGGTTGATATTAATAATTCCGTATCAGCTGAATGGGAGTTAATGGAAAATTTCTCGAATCATATCGAATTTGGTTTCAGTTGGGTAATTTGTAATAGCGAAATTAAGAAAAAGTGTCGGAAGTACATATGACTGAAAACTGGGCGAAGTTAAAAATATATATGTATATTGAATTATAATATTTTTGGGATACTATTCGGATTTCGTAAAAATCCGAGGATATGATATGCTTGAAAACAAGAAATGCTGAGAGTCAAAATTTCAACTTGCATGCATGTACTCGTACACAGTTATAATAGCCTCCCGAAGTGCATTACTAGTTTTTTCTTTGTTTAACCAGTGCTAGAATCAGAACTGTTTGATAAAAGATTTTTATTTTGTTGCAATTCCTATTTCTTATTTTCTGAACGACTTAACATAATTCGACATGCTTCATCAAAGACAGCACTAGGTTCACCTATAATAATAAATGAATGTGTCCGTGGAAAAAATGTGTTCGCGCGTTTTTAATGATTTATACGATTTTTTTAAAATCTCGCCTACTGAAGACTATTATTAGCATATTTGTATTAGTGAGCTAAGGGTTAGATAATCCAGAAATTCTGCTTGAGTCAAAAACTTCAGGCCTCATTATATTGAACTATTACTGCTATTGAACTGAATAGTTCAATAGTAGTTGGATACATAATGTGGTTTCACATCAGGTGCTCAAAGATACGACCATTAGCAGTAATGCATGCCTGACACCTACGACACATTGATTGCCGTACATTTTCGAAAATACCTGGAGTTTCCCAGATATTAGCAGCGGCGATGGCGATTCTTGCCACGAGGTCCATGTCAGAGGCAACAGGCTTTCGTACACCATGGCTTTAAGGGTTCCTCACAGAAAGAAATCAATGCTCGATAAATCAGGTGAGGGTGGGGGGCATGCGACGGGTTCACCACGCCCGATCCATCGAGTCCCAAAGAACCTGTCCAAGTACTGATGCACAGAAATGCCAAAATGGGCTGGAGCCCCGTCGTGTTGGAACCACATCTGCCGACGCACAGTCATTGGAACATTGTTCAGTAAATCCGGCAGAACTTCTTCCAGAAAGGTCCGATACTTCTGGGAGTCTAGTCGGGATGGTAACAGGAATGGGCCGACTAAACAGTCAGCGACGATACCTGCCCTTACATTAATGGCGAAGCATTGTTGTGCAGCATGTGATCGCACAGAGTGTGGGTTCTCATGGGCCCCACACATGAGCATTGTGGTGATTGAAGACCCCTTCGCGGGTAAATGAAGCTTCATCCGTGAACAAAACACAAGTTGGAAAATCTGGGTCTACGGCACTTTTCTGCAGAAACCACTGCGCGAATTCCATACGTCGAGGATAATCTTTGGCCATCAGTAACTGAACCCGTTGCAGATGAAATGGATGTAAGAACTCAGAGTGCAAAACGCTCAATACACTAGATCGAGATACTCCTATAGTAGAGGCAACGGCACGTGTGCTTGTTTCTGGATTATTGTCCATCGCATGCAACACCTCCTCTTCCATGGCCGGTTTTCGCGTCGATCGTGGCTGCCCACTATCATGCCTGCGATCCCTGAATGATCCATACTCGCACAAATTATGATGCAAATACGCAAACATTTGGTGATGCGGTACACGTCTGTTTGGGTACCTTTCGTGATACATTCGTACAGCGGCTCGCCCATTACCGTTAGCTGACCCGTAAACGAGGTACATGTTTGCCATCTCGTCGTTCATAAAACGACGCATGTTCTTCGTACGACGTCGAGAGTTTGAATGAAGAAGCCCTAATTGCTCACCTGGAACGCTGGCGAACAGCGCCACCTATCATTTCGGGTGGTGTTTCCGGTCATGCTTTCCTATTTGAATATAGTTTGATTTTGATGTTCTCTAACTCCCCTCAAAGTTTGTACGTGGAATTTTGATTTAGAAATGCATAATTAAGGCACAGTTTAAGCAACTTAAGATACTAAATTATAACTTTAATGTATTTTAACAAATCTCTTGTATGGGAAATCACAGGAACTTGACAAATGAATGGATTGAAAATCCGAAATGTCTAGAAATTTTGAGATAGAGATTCTCATTAGGCGGTCTAAATATTGCTAGTGAATCGGAGGAAAACTAGAGAAATAAGTATTTTGCGAGAAACTTAATGCACGAATAACGTCATAGAGACTGCAAAGTTTTATTTTCTAACAAACGTGATAGAGCTTTAGAAAATGATAGTGAACATATAATAGCTTATGAAGCTTGCGCTAATTTTACCCTACATTGCCGCATCATTCACTATTGTTTGACTAAAAGCTCAAAAGAAGTGATTCTCTTGCATTTCGAAAGCATGCAAAATCTGTTAATTTTTGCATGGTTTCCGACATTTGATGTGTTTAACGTTTTTAAATACAATTTTTCCATATCAAATACTGTGATGCCTCTATGAACAATTAAAATTATAAAATTTAGCATGATTTGTGAGTACAGTGCATTTTGTGAATCACCACTACAGTCGTGACATTTGCCCTACGGTTGGAAAGACTCAAATTCGAATCCCTTCTACGGCGTTTTCTTATTCTACTAAACAGAAACTGACCAAAACACACGCAATTGATGGCCTCTCATAACTTTGGTTGTTTTTGCCGTCATTCAAACGAAAGATTTTTATGATCTTTCGTTTGAATGACGCCTATCCCCATTCTTCTAGTCATCAGTGAATAAATGCAGCGCAGCTCATACAATGACATGCGAAAAGATGTTTTTTAAATTTATTGCAAACCATTTTATTCAGTATTTCGTAAAGATGCAGACTTGACTTCCTAATGTATTGTACCGTTGGCTCTCAGCTTTTTTCTTTTGAGGGCCACTTTTTAGTGAATGGCAAAAATGTTCTTGACGCAAATAGTTTATAATTTTGCAAGTTACAGCAGCATTTTTGTAGATCACTACTGTACAGTATTTTGTTCTGATTTAGTGTTTATGTAGTTCGTAATTGTTTTTATGTATAAAAATCAGTAGATAAGTCTAAAAGTATAATTTAGGAAGAATAATTATTTATAATAGAAGAAAGAAAAAGAAACAATTTTTCTATATGCCCTATTACTTATGTTTCTTGGCTTGCTCAATATGAGTAGATAAGTTCGTGCTACACTACAGATATCCGAATACGTGATGTGAGAAGTAGGAGGAAGATTACGAAGGAGAATTAGAGCGTTAAGGAAATAGGGAATGTGGAATTTGATTCGCTTAAACTGACATGGTTGTTGGATTTCTCTTCAATAATAGACTTATTGTTACAAGAAGTTTGGACATGGCGAGGTCATCGGCCGAACTGAAAAGGACACGGCATACATTACGCCTACATAATTTGTTGAGGTGAAAATAATTATTTCCGATAAGAGGCGCATTGTAAAATTGGCATAAAGCATAGCTTCCTTATTTAAAAAAAAAAAAAAAACACTTCCTTTTATATTAGTGGCCGTACTACTGTTTTCATTTGGAGTTTTTCAGTGTCTACTCCTCTATACCATAATACAGTACTTTGAAATATACTGTTAGCTAACACATAGAAAAGACTTTTTAATGACTCCGCCCACAAAAGGTTGCAAGCCTGTAGTACATTAGTACAGTGGGTGGGCTTGGTTTTATTATTATTTTATATAATCGCGAAACCCACTCTAGAGATAAAACATCGAAGTTTTTTCAAGCCTCCAATAAGCAGGGTGGTGATCTTATACTGGGTTATGAAATTCATCTTCCACTTAGTCACAAATATTCATACCCACTCTGCCAAACAAGCCAGCATTGTATTAGAGTAAGTCTTAACGAATTTAATGAATAAAACTGTATATCTGAAACTCCTATAAAACATAAGCGTTTAATATTATTAACCTGAGATTACATGAATGACATTCTCTCTATTCTCAAATGATATCCCTAATTTTATTGACGGCATACATTTCATTCTGCAGTACCCAGAGCATTCCAAGCTCCCTCATTAACCAATTTTTCCATATGAATACATTGATCTTTCAGTATCACAGGAGATGTAAGAACAACCCTGTCAGTTTCATAGAACATAATATTGTCTTCTTTCTTTCTTTCAAGAAAGATCAGTTCCTCTTCTTTTACCAATTAATACCCAGATTACCAAATAAGATCAATTCTCCTTTTAATGATATAAGCTCCAGCCTTTCCTGCCACAAACATCGCATTCCAAGCCTCCTCAGCTTAAAAAAAAAAAAAAAAAAAAAGCTCAAGGCACCACATTTCATCTGAACAACTATTAAACCAATACAGACCACAAACCGTCTAATTTTGGATTTCTTGTCACATTGGGAGTGGTACACTAAAACCTCCCCAAATATTCTTGATGGTTTTCAGAAAAGAGCCTTCCGGTTAATCAGTGATCTCTTACAGGCTCGCTTTTACCGTCTTGCTTTTTTTTTTTTTTTTAATTTTAGAGGTTTCCTCTCATTCCTTCACTTTCTCCTAAACCCGTGAAAACATGAGCTACAGCTAATCATTCCATCCTTTTTCATTCTGTCTACCTCAGTGTTTCTGAAAACGCTTTTCTTCCTTATATTATGGTGTTCCCCAAGGACTGCAGCCTCGGCTATTGATGAAAAAAAAAAAAAAACACGGGTTACTTATTGACCTTCTTGTCCACAAACGGCACTGTGAAGGTGCTATAAGTTTTACAGCATCTCTCATTTAGAATTAAAGAAGGTGGGGGGGAGAGAAATCAGAATCCCAATTCCGTCACAGACGCGAATCATACTTAACATCAGCAGTAGAAGGGAAGAGATGAAGAAATTAAAAGTACCGCATGACGGAAGCCAGAATTCACTATAATGGTTTAATTTCCAATAAATTTTTTTATGGTTTTGTTTCTTCAATTTCTCTCTTCGCAGATTCCTGACCCCCCCCCCTCTGTATATACATACGCTCGACAAATACACTCTCCCGTGGCGAGTAACTTTTGGTAGCTGCAGACTGGACAAAAACGAATCCTTTTTATTTAATAAAACAACTTCTTCAACCACGTTACACCAATATTAATAATTTTGTAGAAGATTGACTTATTCGGACCTGTCATTAAAAAAAAATGAGGGAAGGGGATCTTGAACGAGTAAAGTTTTTGCATGGGGAGCAGGATTTTGTATAATGTATCGAGCCATGTATTTTTTATAACACAACACAAACATAGGATTTTAGTATTAATACTCAAGTTTAGCACCTGCAAGCAGTGTATTACTATTATAATAATGTATACAGTATAAGTAATGCAATAGTGTATTACATTGTAGCAATGTCTCCCCTGAGAAAGGTACTGTGATTGCAACCGAGGCCCACCAAAAACGTTCGAAATGCATTTAGACATGACCGTCCGAATGCATGGTGGGTTCAGGATTTTTTCTGTAATACTATGATTGTTTTTCTCTGCAATGATATAGAGAGCAGTTATTTTATTTTTCGACTTAGGCATTATCTGTGGACAATCAAATGTCTTTTGCATGCTCTTGTGAAGATGGTGTAAAGTAACTCTCGTGCTGTGCGGTTGCAAATGAACTTTTTTTTAAATATATTTTGATCACAAAAAAAAGGGAACTAATTATTTTAGAGGATGTTTTCGTATTCCATAAAAATAGGTACTAAATATACAGTTATTATATATTGCGAAACTTCGGAAACATTTATCCACAATTATTGGTAAGTTGGCCAAAGCTGTCTTAAAGTTCTTTTAAAAGAGAAAGCAGCACGTGACGAACCCCGAGAGCTTCGAAACATTTTAGCAGTGTGCATGTTTTTGGTTATACCACGTCCTGATAGCAGCAATATTTTCTCCAAATTTAGCCTGAATTCAGTAACTGAAGTAGGGAAAAATATTTTTTTTGAAAATATTATTGTTGCGTAACTCTAAATGAAAATAATAATAAATATGTATTCTTTACATATTTAGAAGAAGCGGAATGGAAGATTTCTTTATTTTTATGAAACCAAAAGTTTCAATTATGCGATAGCAAGTTCAGTGACTTAGATTGGATACCTCAGCATAGCGCTGCAAACGATTCAACTGAGAATTTTCGTTTCCACCATTCTTTAGATTTGAGACATGCTTTTTATGTTTGCAGAAACAAAGCACGAGAACTTGCATGTAATTTCCACAAGATTAGCCAAGACTTCTTGCATAAATGGAGTTGCATAACGAGATTTATTATTTTCGTATAATGGCAGCTAATACAAAACATCGATAGAAGTGGTGTTCGAAAACGGGAAAAAACACAATTAGATTGTAGAATAGTCGGAAAAAGTTTTTTTTTTTTTTTTTTTCCCATCGGGCCCCACACATCAGGACCGTATGTGGTAAGAGGATAAGAAGAAAGATCGAGAATGTTGGTTGTAATACTTGGAATTATGACCACCATATTCTTTATTGGCATACCGGACAGTTGCCTATAATCTGTATTGTCTATACTGTGGCAAATTTATGGGCCTGTCCTTAGATATACTAGTGGTATAGTGGCACAAACCACTAGTATAGTGGTTTGTGCCACAAAACAAGTCTATACACAGCTATTTACTTAAGCAACGTTATGACTTTCTCTTGATTAGCATAGCTTTCATTGTAGTTTTTTGAACTAAGTGGGAAGAGAATTCCAACGTATTCTTGTAATGCACTGTCTAGAGCGCATACAAGAATATGTATATAGGTGGAATTTTGATACCTGTGAAGATAGCTAGTTCTTGTTTCTATCCAACAAACTAAACATCATTGATGATAGAACTAGATACCACAAATAAGCGAGAACGTTAAAATATATTACTCAGTATGTTAGAAGTGAGGTAATTAAATTAGCGTCTTAGAATCAACCCTGTTCACGGCTTAATAATGGTCTTCATACACATTAACACTTGGACTTGCCTTATGTAAATCTCTAAATCAGTGTAAATAAAAACGCAGGCTATGATTCAATAGCTACTGATTAAAAGTTTTAATGCATTTGTCATATTTACTCTGACAACAGATTATGAAGTACTGCTAGCAGTAAGAAGTGATATCAAATTTTATTGGTATTTATTACCGTTTCATATGTCGAATCGAAGCTCTAAAGTGATGATGTTCAAATGCGATTGGCCTGGTTTATGCATGTTAATAAACTTCAGTATCGATATCTGTTTAAAGCTCATTGAAACTGTTACATTTTCTACGGATTCGCAATATAACAACTTTTATAAAACAATGTGGAAAAAAAACATTACACACACACATAATATATAACCTTTCAAAGGTGTAGACCCACCTTTGACCTGTATCATAGAATTTAGCCTACTTGCTAAACATTCCATATATGTTTGGAGGTTAAATCTCCCTTAAAGCTTATTTCTTCACTTGGCCTTCTTGTTTCTATTGATATTGACCTCTAAGAATGATTTCTCGCATGCCATTGCTCATCGTCCCACAAATATTCATCATTCTAGTTCAGGTTGGCCCAGTCCGTTTGAAGCACGTTGTCATCTTCAACCAAGCCATAACAGACTTTGCTGTATGTGATAGGAGGCATTTTCTTTCTGGAAATGTGATTCTTCGCTGTAGAATTCTTTATTAGTTAATTTCCAGAATATGAAGGTGCACCTGTCCTTTCATAGCAGTATTAATAAAAATCGTGGTTTTACTTCCTTGCGAAACTCCATAGCTAAGTCGGTAATGATGATTTTATTTGTTGGAAAGCCGGTTTAAACACCATCGAGAACTCGAATTTAATTCAGAAATCCGTTTTTAAATAATTACTTTTGAACTAAAGATGAGTTTGACGGTCTCATACAGAGGTCAAAGATTTTTCATCTTAAAAATAGACAGACCGGCCAGAACACACGCGGTTAAGAATTTATACACTTGTCTTATAGCTTTAGCTCCCTGCATAATTCAAACACAATCGCAACAATTTTAATTCCATACCACGAAAAGAAACCGTGCTTTATAATTGGGACAGTGCTGCATTCCTTCTCGTAGTGTTCGCCGACCATTCGTCAGATCCAAGTTCTGCTGTCATTTGAAAATAGACAGCGAGGTTAATCGCTCCGAGAACCCATTCCCAGCATCTTTATATACTTACTGTGTGTGTGTATGTATGTATGTATGTGTATGTATGTGTATATGTATATATATATATATATATATATATATATAATTTACTTAATTCCATAATCCCGGAAACCCTGCTTTAGAAACCAAACACGGAACTTTTTTCAAGTCACTTACTCGAGACCTCCGGTAATTATGGGGATAGTCTCACACACCTGGTGATGAAATTCATCCTCCATCTAAAGACAGTCACATCACCCCCCCCCCTTCCCTGCCTACCGCGGGATTTTTGTTGAGAGAGTGGATACGCTAACCATTCGGTCAACCAGTCCTAGATACCAGTTTTGCAACCACTGCAATCATCGTTGATGTTATACTTAGTTCAAAACTCTGCCCTGCGTGTTGTTTATGTTCAGACTGAACGCGCCGGTTACTGATTTTTTTTTGTTATATGCGTATCTTTCTAGTTCGTCAGCTGCATCATGTTAAGCGTCCCCATATCACAGTCATGAAGCGAATTGCCCCTGTCGGAAGAACCTGGGTTCGATCCTAAGTCTTTCCGACAGAGGTCTTTTCCAGTCAAAGAACACATGTCCTGTTTATTGCGCTGCACAGACAGTTCCTGAACTAATTTTAATTAGAGTAGTTTAAGAACATTCCGTAGTTGATCTAAGAAAATTTTCTACAAATAATCTTTATCATTCTAATAGCAAGTTTTCCCAATCTAAATATGGTGATATGTATAATCTACCAGGAGAGATGAAACCTCTGAACTTTCCTTCATACGGAGATATATTATAACGATCGAAGGTGTTTATACTTTTAGGGTTGTTTTCTGGAAAATGAGGAGGTATGTTATTTAAAAAAAATAAATAAATAAAATAACTTGTTCCGGATCACGCTGTACTGTTTGTTGCTCGATAACCCAAAGCGTATGTTTCCGTTGTAACACGGAAACGTACGCTTTTTTTTTTTTTCTTTCCGTCAGGGTCATAAATCAAAGTTTAGCACATTTTTTGTAATAAAATAATTTGATATAAACTATACTTTTAAAAAAAAAATTTTATAAAGCAGTGCATTAACATGGCACCTCTTGCCAAAGTTTGGTTTCAAAAAGTAATTTATTAATCACTTTTGAGTTTCAAAAGTAAATGTTATTTGATTGCATGGATATTTATTTTACTTTTGTTTAACAGCTGCAGTACCAAAATGGATTATTTTATACACTTTTTGGTCAATATTATGATTTACACACGGTATCCGCTTTATGACAAATGGATAACTTTCAGGCATAGGCTACACCATTGCATTCAGAAAGTTAACTAATATCTAGAGGTGTACATAAAGCCACTCATCATAGAATGTTATTTATTTTGTGAACAAACAACCGTATATCATATAATTGGAAAAAAGGAATAAAGCAAACTCATTAATTTCATTGCTATTATAATTTCAAAATGTGTCCCACCAGTCTCAAGAACATGTTTGTAATATATGATTCTTCGCTAACGAATATATCTTCATTAGCATATCTGTGCTGAGTTGATTCATTTCTTATGCATTCTTTGAAATATCTCAAATGTACTATTTTCGCTGAATAACCTTGAGAGTTCAAGCATCCCCAACAGGAAGAGAACTGAGAAGTGATGTCCGCAGGACTTGTAGAACCAGAAATGATTTTTTTTTATGTTTATTTACTAATGCCAGAAGTATTCGAAATAACGGGACGGAATTGTTCATTGATTGAATTTATTCTCCTCGAAATTGTTGGTATAAGCGAGACATGGTTAGATGAAGGTGACATTCCGACGAGAATAGAAATGGATGGATATGATATTTTTCGTGAATACAGACGGAAGAAATGGAGAAGTACTGTTGATGGTAGCAGATGGGTTGTATCCATGTAAGGTGGATTTGCAGGGTGAAAATATGGCAGCGGTTTAGAGGCAGTACTGTGTGAAGTAGAAGTGAACAGGATGAAACAATTAGTTGTGTTGTTATACACCTGTAATGTGGAGGGTAAAAAAGAAGAAATATAGGCAAATTAGCCTGATTAGCAAGAAACGAATTATCATTATGAGTGACTTTAATTATAGTAATATAGACTGGAATCAAGAGACTGCATGTGGGGCAAAGAGAATGAATTTCTGGAGTTTTTGAGAGACAGTTACCTCAGAGAGTACACGAGGATCATGGGTATTGGATTTGATCATCTCATTAGATGATGTGATTATAAATGTGGTGTCATATCTTCCACCAGTTGGTGAGGGTGACCATGAGGTAATCACTTGCAGGGTGGCCAGCCATATGAGGACTTCTTTAGAAAGGGATATATATGGGGAATTATAAGGCTGGTAATTGTGCAAAGTTCAGGAAACAGCCTGCAGCAATAACTTTGAATAAGGAACGGGATGGAGATGATATCAGTGCTGTTTTGGTCCTACTCAAGAACCTATCTGGTGGAGGTAATACCAGAATGTATTCCAAATGTCGCGAGATTAAATAGAGCAGGTATGATATGGATGAATCAAGAGGTATGGTATGCAATCTGGATGAAGAAGGTATGGAAAGCACAAGATGAGTAGTTATAACAAGCAGTTGCAGGAGTAGTACAAAGAACTGGCAAGGAAGGTGACTCGCTTGATAAGGGTAGCAAAAGTGCAGTATGAGCAACAATTAGCTAATAAGGCTAAAAAAATATCCTAGGGAATTTTTTTGATATGTAGCCAGTGGCTACATATCAAACTACATTGGCTACGGGTGATGCATACATAGTGGTATATTTAAGTTTTGCAAAAGTGTTTGATAAACTGCTACATGACAAGCTGGTAATTAAATTGGAACGGATGGGACTAGACAGTAGATTAATGCGCTGGACTGGAGGTTAACTGTTTTATAGGCATCAGTGAGTTGTCTACGGAGGAGCGACATCCCATAAGAGCTGTCCCATTGACAAAGGCGGTTTCTGGTCTCTGGAATGTTTAGTATGAAGACAGATTGAGAAAATGCAATTTGCAGAAATTGGTGGAGAGGAGGATATGATTGAGACATATATATAAGCTTTTAAGGGGGTAATACCAGATTAATGTGGGGGAGGTTTGCATAGAATGGGTGAAGACAGTGAGAGAACGAGGTCATTCCTGGAAGCTGTATAAGGAGGGGATGAGGAGCAGGTTTTTTGCATGGCGAGTGATTGGAATGCATTGCCTGAGTGTGTTGTGAGTGCGGAGACGGTGAACGTATTTAAGATGCTTTATGATAAAACTGCGTGTAATGATGGGATCTCCTGCGATGAGTCTTGACTCCATGGAGGTTTAATAATAATCTTTTAATGGTCTGTTTATGCCTTCTCTATTAGAAATTTCATAAGCTCTGTTCATTTGAATAGCAATATCCATAATGACTTCAGTTTTGTCCAGTATATAAAGCATGTCTTGGCTGACGGGTGGTCAATATCTGCACACAGAGCAAAAGAACTGGTGTTTCTCCCATCACTACTGTCTTGGCATAGTTCTCGAGTTTATCTCAAGAACTAACGTTACCCAGAATCTCTTTCATAGGAATGTCAATAAACGATATATCAACTGAAGTTTTTTCATTTATCAACCAAACTGGAACAGCTTCGCAATAGAAATGTTGTAACGGATAGATAAATGCATTTGTCAAGCACGCTGTCTTCTTGGATGACGTCACCTTTTCACGTTTCTGGTAGGTGTACTGGCGCAGTTATCGAATTTGGCGAAGTGAAAATTTCCATTCTGTAATGGAAAGAGGGATGTGATAATTCCAAAATTGAACTCGTGATTTATCTCTGTCATCGTTTTTCTTAAGCCATTAATTTTCCTGAGAGCGCGCGCACACACACCTCTGAACATGCAAGAAAATTATACAAGCCGTCAGATACCACAAAGATATACCACTTTCAACACGACGGGTAAATGCTCAGTGCAGTCTGTTCTTAACTCCGCTATAGTTTTGAGAGTGATTCTACACTTTTCTTTTGCAACTGCTACCATTAAATGAGTGTAGGTTGGTGGTGTACGTTACAATAATAGGAAAGAAGACGGCTTAACCGAACTTATGAGAGGAGGCTGCGTGTTGTATTTGGCAGTCTTAGCTTCTTTTTTTTTTTTCCAGTTAAATCCGTATAGTTATTTGGGTTCTGAAAGGTTGGAGATGGAGAAGACATCATATCATTATGTTGCTTTAGTCAGTTGGCCTCAGACTTTCAGATTGTGGAGCGACTGGATGATCAAATTGTGGAGGACTGAAAGAAAAACTAGCCATTTCTATGTCATATGGTAGACTTTAAATTGGTATCGATGATGTCCTTTGGTTGGAAAAATCCGAGTTCGAACCCTGCCTGTGATGCCAATAATATTTATAAGGACTTTACAGCTGAAGAGAGCTAGTCGGTTTCATACCAGGCAGAATTTTTTTTCTTTTCATTCTCTTTTCCGGAATGCCTGATATTTCATTCCGCAAAAGAGGCAAACTGGCTAGAAGAGCACACGCAATTTACTGACAGAATATGTTCAAAAAGAATGAAACTGCTTACTTTGTAATAAAATTAAGGATACGAAACCAAAGACACGTGAAAGGTTGAAGACTTTTAAAGGCCTGTAAATTTATTTACATGTATATATTTATTTCTTTTTATTAATATAATTCCCATTCACGAAAGGCTGTAAGCCTATAGTACATTTAGTACCGTAAGCGGGCTAATTTTTTTCCCCCTATTTTTTAAAATGAACTTTATGTATGTTTATTTTTTACGTAGTCTGCAAATCCTGTTCTAAAGAACAAACATGGAACTTTTTCAGGCTACTTCAGGCCTCAAGTAAGCAGGGCATGGTGGTCTCACACCGTGCGATAAAATACATCTCCCACAAGTGATAATCGCAATCACCTGTGCCCACAACGGGACTCACACCTGCGACCTGTTGATTGGAGGCCGCAATGTACCAATGATGATAATTCATTACACAAAGAATGTTCATAATAGGAAATTGTAGGTGTTATATTGATAGAACATGGTTGCGATGTGCAAGACAAGTTGTTAATCATATTGCGGATTGTTTGGCCGAGTAGGTAGCCAAGTAGGCATATCCGCTCTACAACCATCTTTTCGAAATTCGTTGTGGACATGGCTGTAAATGTCTAGGTTACACATGAACCATCTCTCGATGTGAGACGCCACTCTGCTTTTCGGAAACCGTCGCTAAAAGCTTCATGAGCAGGATTTCCAGACTATAATAATGTATTACAGATTTACAATCTTTTGTGTGCGGGATTCACATAATAAATGAATAAATAAAATCATTCATGTGCCCGCTTAATAATGAAATTACTCAATCTACTCATTTCCAAAGGTATTCCACACACACACACACACACACACACACACACACACACACACACACACACACACAAATGGCGGAGATTTTTACATTAAAACGTTCATCTCGTACTTTAGTAGGAAAATCTGGATTCAAGTACAAAGTGGGTGGTTGGCTGGCTCCGAAAGCACTTTTACTCTGCATAATTTGAGAAACACTGCCCTAGGTCATATTGAAGCTCCATATCAAATTTAGCGTTTCTAGTTCTTACTGATTAGAAGTTCTTGTTGAAACAAACTCGATACAATACTGAAAGTTTTAATGCTTTATTTCTTCCTGTTTTACGAAAACGTAAGCACATACCAAGTAAGTTTTTAATTTTTTACGTAAGCATTGGGAAAAAAAAAGCCGCCTGTTTTATTCGATAGCTAACAATACCAGTGGCATCTCAGTAATAAAACGTTAAAAAAAAAAAAAAAAAAAGTAAC
This sequence comes from Typopeltis vanoorti, assembly GCF_054136105.1. Classification (NCBI taxonomy): domain Eukaryota; kingdom Metazoa; phylum Arthropoda; class Arachnida; order Uropygi; family Thelyphonidae; genus Typopeltis; species Typopeltis vanoorti. The sequence goes on along the minus strand of NC_143570.1, from coordinate 60,932,382 downwards.
GGAGAGAATTTCTCGAGCACCTTAGTTTATAGTAAGATAAGCAGTTTGATTTTCCAGCAATGGCACATAAATTTAAAAAAAAAAAAAAAAAAAAGGAAAGTAATTACTGTAGTAACAAATAAATACAACAAATTTTTAATTTTCCGGTCAGACTGAGACATTTACCTTGCACTCCTGCCTACAGGCAGGATGCGAATCTCTCTGTAGCATTGTAGGCATATGAATCTCCTTTAGGCGGTATAGTAAATGATCATCGCCTGCTGTGAGAGTATCCTGATTATTATACAAGAGTTTGGTAATCAAGAAACCTTGTTGTTGTAGAGACAAAATACAGCACACTTAGATTTCCTGATAATCGAACGTTGCTAATGTATCGTTTGGTCAAAGTACACGATACCATCCATAGCTCATGTGATTATCATTAAAAATAATGTCAAATTATTTCATGTTTAACCCTGCCCTTTGAATGTTTTAATACATAGGATGGTATTAGTCTTATCAAATTGTGTCATATTCTTCATACAGAAACATTTAATGATTACACTTTTCCAGTTTTGAAGGAAATAATCAAGTATGGAAAGATGTACTCACTGGTACACACAACTTCCAGTAGTGTTCACTTTATGGACTCAAAAATATGTTTTCCATTTTCTCAGTACCTACCGTCCATTCTTTTTATTTGGCACAACAGCCCCATGTGTAATTGTCTCTGAAGCGTTGTTCTTAAGACCGGTTTGCCTGCTTTGCGGGAGAAAAAAACCTCAGTTTATCTGGTTTTTTTTCTCCCTTTGCGGGGAGAAAAAAACTCTGCAGGGCGAAAAACCCTGCAGTCCAGACCAAAGACCGGCTAACTTGGCTTTGTCTGAGAATCCTTAGCTCCTCAGGTTAGCGACGAGAATCGAACGCAAAACACTCCTTTCCCAGGCATATGGTTGCGGAGCGCGTAACCACTCCTCTAACCGCGCGGACACCATCCATTAATACCATCAAAGTATTAAATCCAGTTAACCGAAAAGTAGCAAATCTTTCACAGTAATGTAGCAGCCTCTGTGTTCCATCTTAAGGTTAAAGTTAAATTGTAAGTAAAATGTTTATATATATATTAAAATTATTGAAAGAAAGGCATACCTAGGTATATTCTTGAAGAAAGTAATGATACGGTATTTAATACCGGACTTAATTGAGAATAAATGTAAAATTTGGTTAAAAAAAAAAAAAATCAGGATGAAGAACAAATTACACTGCTTGGAAAGAAGTCAACGGACACCATAGTGTCAGGAACAAACAGCCATGGTGCCCACCTTAAGATGTAGGACCTCTTTTCACTGCAATGACTGCAGGAATCCTAAGGGACATGCTTTCCAGAAGCGTACGATATCGATCAGGGGGAATGTTCAACCATTTTTGTAGGAATGTAATGAGATGTTGTAGGGTGGACGTCTCTTGACCTCACCTGGTGTCTCAGTTCATCCTACAGATGATCAATAGGGTTGATCTGAGGACAAACCAGGAAATACAGAACCATAACATCACACCGCAGCCTCCGAATTTCATAGGCATTACGCACTCTGGTAAGGAATGGGTAATTTACTGGGCATCAGCCACACCCACCCATCTGCACGGTAGAGGGTGTAGTGTGATTCGTTGCTACATAACATATCTTTCCAAGCTTCCACGTCCCACTGTATACGCTCTTTGCACCACTAAAGACGACTCTGTGTGTTGGTTTTTGGGTAATGTAGGGCTTGAACATTGCGGTCCTGCCATGAAAACTCACGGTGTAAGCCTCGGTTCTGAATCTTTCGGCTTAGATTCATGTTCCAGTCGATGACCGGACTCCACATTCATCTCCACAATTTTCGACTGACGAATGACGATTTTTACATATTATCCTTAGTAGCACTTTATAGTCAAATACGATGAGTGTGATAGCTTGTCCACTGCTGGTAGCACTTTCACTTGACTCCCTGTGCTTCCATCTCAGTATGTATCACTGACTCTGGACCTGGGATGTTCCACTTTGCACAATTTGCCGAATATATAAGCTTGCAATATGATATCCTATCAGAACGCTTCTTTCAAACTCCGTCAGTTCTATTCTCGCAGCCATTTAATCCGGGCACAGTTGCACTAATTTGGATGCATCATTTTCTTCCAATTTATTCCGACTGCAGACATGGCACGATGCACCTTGCCCATGGGGGCGTCCGTTGACTTCTTTCCAAATAGTATATGTGAACGTTCCATTATATCCAATGACCGAAATGAGACATGAATAGAATCAGCAACAAAAAAGTTTAAAAAGATCAAAAGTACAATAGATTCATCAACTTTTTTAGTTAATACTGGTTCCAGTCATATCGATCATTGGATATGTTTCGACGTTCACATATTTGTTTGGCATCCTCAATATTTTTTAATTTTTTATACCAAATTACCATTTATCGTCTCAGTCAAGTCCCGCACCAAATACACATAACGGCCACTGAATTAGAAACTTAGTTGGATGCATCATTTTCTTCCAATTTATACCGGCTGCAGACATGACTCGTTGCATGGCACGATGCACCTTGCCCATGGGGGCGTCCGTTGACTTCTTTCCAAACAGTATATGTGAACGTTCCATTATACATCCAATGACTGAAATCACTTTGCAGAAATCAATGATTTCCATATAAGCATCCGGCTGCCACTATCGATTCTCTACAGTCTTCATTAAATGCTTTGGTCAATTGATGCACACCTCAAGCCTTCTCAGAGGACGGCGATCTCGTTCCTGACAGACTGTCCCGCATCACAGTTACTCTTCTTAGAATAGCAAAGTGGTTTATTTTGCCGCCGATTTAACAACGGGGATATCTCACCTTTTGAGAAATCAGTCAGCTGTGCTGTTTTAAAATCGTGGCTCCGGCCAGACGGGCACTCACAATAAGCTCTTTATCGAACTGCGAAAGATCCTTTCTTTTCTCCCATTGTGATCAACACTATTGACGATTACTGACCTGCAATAGCATCCTTAAATAGTTGCCTAGAACACGAGACCAACTATTTTGCATATACACTGCACGACGTTTACGTATACCTGCATAATTGTTTTTAATTCAGTGGCGGGTATGTGTACCGTCATTAATTCCTTCAAAAAATATACACAGGTATGTCTTTCTAATACTCTTTTAATATTTAATCGTTTAATATGAAAAAAAAATAATTAGAATTCAATTTTAGCCTTAGGTTGGAACACTGAGGCAGCACTATTGTTCGGTCAGTCGTCTAAATAGGAGCTTACATGGGGGGAAAAAATCAGAAAATTGCAAGGATTAAATCTAATTTTTTAAAAAATTATTCCTTAAAATATTTAATTATATTTTCATATTGAATCGCGTCTCATCTTCCACTTAATGTGTTAAGCTCATGGTTTTTCACGGCCAAGCATCTTGGCTTAATGGAAATCTAATTAATGCTACGACAACCCGGTTAATGCTATCTACATCTTGTGACTCCCATCAACCTGGCGTTGATGGGAGGTTGTAAACTTGTAGTGTATTTTATCACTGTAGGTTGGCTAAGGTCAGATATTCCTTTCCCCTGCTGTAAAGAAACGTAATTCTTTATCAAACAATTTAAGCCCTCCACTAAACGCCAGTGGTGGTCTTACACCGGGTGACGAAGACATTCACTAGCATCAATTCCGCAGTGGGATTCGAACGAGCAACCTGTTGATTATAGAGCGGCGCCATCCACTCAGCCAACCAGGCCATCCACATATACTGATTATGTGTATATTTTCTTGTTAGTTTGCGTATATTGGACCAGCTAACTCAACTTCAGGTGAAAAGCCGCTATAAAGGTTCTTTGTGTCTTAGACGGGATATGAACCTAGTTCTTCTCATCAAAGGGCATTGACATTAGCGATTGAACTTTTGACGATCAAATTATAGTAAGGGTCCCTTTATCATATATCATTTTGTTTTGGAATCATATATAGGATTTTAATCCGAAGCGAAGTTAGTTGATCTCAAATGAAGATTGCAGGCTTTTTCCTTTCTCAAAGCAAGGAAAATTGAATATAACCTCGGTTATATTCGATTTGATTTACAATTTAAAGGAGTAGCTCTGACCATGAGATATGAGTTTATCAGGAACTGTAAAACAGCAATAAAACAACAGGCAGTTAAGTTTGTAACTAGAACCACCTAATTTATTAATTTGTAGTTAACATGAACCTAAGTGTTGAGATAATCCGATTAAAGTTCATAACTAGATATTTCCCGTTTTAATTTGAGCATAGGCATTGACAAAGTTTAGAAAAACTTAGAATCGATGGAAATAAATATTAGCTAAAGAAAATATGTTTGAATTATAGAGTGAGAGCATTGCACCATAGTCTCATTACTCATGACGGAAGGCCGCTGTACGCTATACAGCATCACACGATCACTACACTACGTAATCCCATGCCTTGCCACCATCCTACACACACGTATATACGGTATATTCCCCTGCTAATTGTGTATATTCTCTGTCAAAGTGGTGTGTTTGGTTATAAAGAATAAAACAAATTAAATACAAACTTCGGAAAAATATTTATTTCTCTATATAATCTCCTTCACCATTTATATGCTTGTCTTATTGTTTAACAGTTCTTCAAACTAGCAACATAGAATTCTTTTGTCTGTTGTTTCAGCCAACTCTGTACCTCATTTTCAGCCTTCTGATCACCAGCAAAACGTTTGTTATGAAGTGCTGTTTCAACGGGCTAAACAGGTGAAAGTCGTTGGGGCTGTAAGGTGATGTTGGAGTTCCTACTGAAGTTCTTGAATTCTCACCAGGTTTGCTGTATGAAGTCTAGGAATGTCATGCATGAGCAGTACTCTATCAGAGGAGTATGGCTCGTGGATGTTTTCGGTGAATTGTATCCCGAAGATTCAATAAAATTTGACACTACGATGTGGCATTCAGATTTTCACCACGTTTCTGAAAATGGGCCAGCAGTACTCCCTTTGAATCACAAAAGACCGTAAGCATAAGAACTCTCGCTGATGACGCAACCGTCGCCTTGCTTGCTAGTGAACTGGGATGTTTCTGTTGCTCTGAAGCACATTTGATTCCACTTTCTAGTGAAACAACGATTCATCTCTTGTGAAAGTCCTGTTTAATATCTTCATACGCATAGCCGAAGAGATGTTGGAAGACATGACACAATCGGTTCATTTTGTGATGAGGGCTGAGTTCTCTGGGTGCATCGTGCGCACACCTTCCGGAAATTTAAACGATTGTGCATTATGCTGTAGCTAGATCATGAGAACAACATTGCACTCGCTACGCTGTATCATTATCCGCCTGTCATCTTGGATCCTCTGTCGCAGTCTCCTGAGTGACCACGTCGGTCTTAATCATGAAGTATCGAGCAGTAAAAGTGCACGCGAAAATTTCTGGACCCAATTGTGAACTGATGCATATGCAGACAGTTGTACATTCCTCCAGCACACTCTACATTTTCCATTCATCCATCTATTCATTGGACATCATCATCAGATGCAGTATCTCTGTTGCTCTGTGATGTGCCACACCAATCCTCGCCAGGTGGTTCTGCTGTGTGCTTTTTTCTTGGAGGATTCAACTCTCTGAAGATCGGCGGTCACTCTAGACACACCATCCATCTTATTAAGGGTCTACCCCCTTCTCTTTTTCCAGGGCACCTTAGGTTGCGTCCAAAGTATTTCAACTTTCTTCTGTCAATATCGTTAAGGTGCTACCGATCCTTTCTGGCACCCATCCATTTGCCCCCCCCCCCCTTCAATATATGATATCCCCAAAAGCCTTCTGTAGCACCATACCTCAAAAGCCGCTATCGTTTTCCAATCAGACTTTAGGTTTCCTTTAAGCCGCACATCTATAAGTTTCAATTGTAAAAGCAGCTGCATACAGAATCCTCAACTTTGTTCTTTTGGAGATAGATCTATCCTAACAGATTTTAGACAAGTTCCTGACGTTTTAACCATTCCTAATCTTCTGCTGATGTCTTCTGAAACAGCAGTCTTCACATTTATGATGGATCCTGAGTACTCGAACTTGCTGACTTCCTCAGTTCTTTCTCCATCATGGTACACTTGTTTCTCAGGAGCTTCCCTGTCTGTATTTCCTCTCAGAACCATAATCTTTGTCTTGCAAAGATTGAACTGAAGTCCTCTGTTCTTACTGATCTCCTTAAGTTTGTTAAGGATTTGTCCTAGTTCTTCCTTGTCATTCCTCCTTTATAATGTGATGTTTTGTGATCATACCTCAGATTACTCGCCAGTTTACTACATACCTTAATTCCTGTCTTAAACTCATCCAATGCTACACACACACACACACACACACACACACGATGTCCTTAGCATAGATATTAAACAGGTTAGGAAAAAGTATGTATCCTTGCCTAACTTCCTTTGCAACCTGAAGCCAATCAGTTGATCCAACTGTTTTCTTACTGTACAAATTAGCTACCAACTTAATAATGTGGTGAGTAAACTTATTATTTTCATTACTTTGCACAGTTTCACATGCTGAACACGTGCATACAGTCAAAAGCTTTGAAGTAGTCTATGAAACATTACCTAAGGGAGTCTAAATTCTTTATATATTTTTCATTCATTTGTCTAAGGCAAAGGATCCGATCTCTGGTATCCTTTCCTTTCTAAAACCTGCTTATTTCCTCGGGTATCTCTGCCTCAATCCTATTTAGAATGATCTTTAATAAAATCTTGTGTAACAGACTAAACTGATAATTCTATAATTCTTGCAATCCATATCTCCCTTCTTGTGTAGTGGTATGAAAACAGACTTCTTCCAGGGTGTAGTCCGTGATCCTATTCTTGTAATTAATCTATGAAACACATCCCTCTATTCCCTGTGGCCTTAATTCTGTTGGGATTCCATCTGCGCCTAGGGCATCATTATGTTAAGCTGTTTTAACTGCTCTTTCAATCTCATGCCTAAGAGAAGGAGATATCAATTTATTCCACATGTTTTTGATTTCCAGTTCTGTTAGTGCTGCCGCATTCCTGTCTTTGATGACATTCAGTTTTGACATAAATGTGTGCTTTAGGTCACGAACTAAACGAAACATCATTTTATTATTGTGCTTCCCCAACTGGAACTCTATTTCATTACATTTATTATTATAAAAATTTTCCTTGTCCTGCCTGATGGCTTTTCTGACTTCTCTGTATAATCTTATATTCTTCAGTCTCTGTTTCTCCAGCCGCCGCCTTTCGATTAGATCCCATGTTGCATCTGATATCCAGGGGTCTCTTGATGTTCTAGTTGGGCTTTGATACTTCTTGACTGTATCCTGCATTATAACATTGACTCTTTCCCAGAGCATTTCAGGTGAATTCTCTTCACTAGTCTCCCAAAAGATCATCCACCTGAGTTGATTTTTCTTCTGTGACCCCCCCCCCCCCAGGGATTAATCTGACATCCACTCCAGCGGACTGACTTGGGTTTCGGAGTTTCATGCGTATTTTTGCTATTACTAGCTGATGGTCTGTACCACACTCTGCTCCATGATAAAAAATGCACATTACATATGCTTGTCTTCCACCTTTGGAGAGCCAGGACAATCAATCTCGTGCCAATGTTAGATGTGCAAGTATAGGTTCGTCGTGAGATGAAAAGTACGTTTCTCTTTGGGAGTCGGTCCAAAACAGCCTGTAGGTTTTCATAGAATTCCTCGCTCTCGTCATCAGGCTTATCTCTGTGGGATGCATAAATTACCATGATTGCCACATTGGCAGGATGAGCCTTAAGTCTAGTACAAAGTGTCGTTTCATTAACGACACTTTGTACTAGATGTTTGTAACCAAGAAGGCTCTTGTCTGAGCTGACTTCAGTACCACAGCTACTCCACGATTCTTTGAGTCACCTCCTGAATAATCAACTAGCTTACAATCCTATCTTTTGAAATGACCTTATCAATTTCATACTTCATCTCTACAGAAAATATCAAGAATTTCCATCTGTAAACTCCGTACATTCCATGTGCTTATGAAAAGTTCGCCTATGAGGTTAATCCCATACCTTCTGTACGCGGTTATGATTATTCTTCGCGATTCTTTGAGTCACCTCCTGAATAATCAACTAGCTTAGAATCCTATCTTTTGAAATGACCTTATCATTTTCATACTTCATCTCTTTACAGAAAATATCAAGAATTCCCATCTGTAGACTCCGTACATTCTATGTGCCTATGAAAAGTTCACCTATGAGGTTAATCCCATACCTTCTGTATTCCTCGTTCACAGCATCACTGACCTGTGTTTGGAGACTGTACAAGAGCCCTGAACGCGGCTCTGATTATTCTGCGCGACAACTGATGCAACATTAGATGTATTATATGGCACAGCCATATTAGCATTTTGGAATGAAGTCACTGCGAGAAAAAAAATTATGTTGCAAGGCCCTTTTGCAACAAATACTTAGAAGAGAAGGCAGACTGTCAGTGCATAACAAAAAGAAATAGCAAAATAGGAATGATTCATCCCTAGTCCTGGAATACCTAATAGCATTGTGTGGAAGAGGTGGGGGACAAGGAGAGAAAAGAAAAAAAAAAGGGTAGGGACCATTCCACATGTAATATAACAGGTGTATATTACCTAAATTAAGGATGGTTCAGCATCAGGTACCCGGGGTTTGCCACTCCCCTACTCACTAAAGTGAGCCATTTTAGACGGCTGAACAGCTGCAAAACGTGCATACGCGTATACTACATGTACTGACATTCATACTGAAAGCTATTCACTTTCAGTTCATTTGTTCTGCTTTTGTTTGTAACTTACTGACTTTCCCTCGTATATCATAATTATTTACGTTGTGTGTGTGTGTGTGTGTGAGAGAGAGAGAGAGAGAGAGATGCAATTTGCAGCCTTCACCCGAACAAGGTCTGTACAGTAACACACTTTTTACTTAGAATGGCGTATGCTGGCCTCCTTTCTAGTGCCGCCAACATCTCTGGTAACAGACAGCAAACTCTAAAATTAATTTTATTGTTATAAGGATTATTTCAAATAACCCTGATCAGATGAACACGAATTACAAATGTAATTTGAGTGTTATCTTATCCTGTTACCATTAAGGATAGGAAAGCGCTTAGGACTAAGCAAAAAGTAGCACATCCTAGAACATTAAATGCAAATGAAGGACAACAGTCAAATACAGTGAGTTTAAATGGGTTTTAGAGTGCTTGTGAGTATTCTATTGCGTAACAATCTCATCCTAGTTACTGCGCCACTCAAATTACCGAGAACGGACACAATGTTAGTTATCTTTGGCATTTAAAGAAAACGTACTAAACTGAGTTGATATTCTTTGGTTATAATGTTTTATAGACGGCTATGGGGGTTATCTCTCCTGATGTTTATATCTTTTCACCTTCTCGCTGCCACTCATTTTACACTTCACAACGCAGTTGTAATAACCTGATTAAGAAAGGGTGTGCGCGAACTGGTCGTAGAAACAATAAATGTTTATTGAAGTGTGTTATATTTAACAAACGTTTAATGTGCTTATTCATCAGCTAAACATTTGTAATCCTCTGACTTGTTATTTGGGTTCAGCTTTCGTCATAAAATCGTTTATCAGAAGGAGAGAATCTAGAAATATATCATACTGTGACATTAATATAAATAGCGTTAAAATTAACAAAAATTAGATGCATCTGTAGTAAATAAAGTCGAACAGAAAGTTCATATAACTTGTTTTTAATGAGTTGGGGAAAACACGAAAATATTTTTGTTAAATTGAATCGTTATCTCGTTATCAAAATAAATATTCACTTTTGAACTAAAATAACTTAAGAGCTGTAACACACACACACACTCTATCTCATTGCAGAAAGTCAGACTATTCTGATAGGGCGGTTTATTCTGTCTGTGTACTAGATCGTCTGTTAGTTTGTATTTTATATCCAGTTTGTCTTTCGGGATGAGAACCCTCTACCTCCGAATGAGAGCCACTAATTCGCCATCCTATCGAACCCAGATCTTTCCAACCAGAGGGCATCATCGATACCAACTGAGAAACAGAAACAAATTTTATTAATAGATAAATAGAAATAGCTATATGAAATGAATCGACTATTTTACTTTTAGTGCTATATATATAAAGCATACAGGCGACTATGATATAAATCATCAAACTGGAATTCCTCTTGTTTAAGTAATCAATTTATTCAAGAATAACCGACACATTTCGCTGTAAATTTTTATCTAGCAGTAGACGATAAAATCCCCCCCCCCCCAAAAAAAAAGAAGTACTTAAAGCACTCGTGACTCGATAATTTATTAGTTATCCTTATAAGGAAAAAAAAAAATATATTGTCTTATGTCGGAAACTGGTGTACTATTAATTTTCACATTTCATTCTGCTCACAGACAAATCCAATTTTTAATGTGGTTTATGAATGGGTGTTTTGTGTAACTAATAAGTGTATATGTGTTCATATCTGTGAAAAAGAAGGTCACAGTTGCTGTTTAATTCTGAACCGAGTCCTCTGCAAAGAACTACTACTAACCACTGCTGTAGTCCTGTATTTTATGACGAACTATGCACATTCATATTCGTACATAAGAATAAAATTTCTTGTTTTAATTTCTTGTAATATTTCTTCCATTAAATCTTCTTTTCTACAAGAAGATTTAACATATGGGCATTGAATAACTTACCTTTCCACAGTGGCGTAGCAAAAGATTAGGATGTTCTATTTGATATAACTCTAACAAATAATTAAATGACCCAATTTTGTTTTTTTTTTTCCTCTGGTGCATGCATCTTCACTATCAAGTTTATTTCCACTGATATAGATACTGTATTGATTCTTTTCCTCATCCCTCCTATATGCAAAAAGTAATATAGCAGTTAATAACCATATGAATCACAGTTTCTAGTCTTTATATTATGGATTCTTGTTTATGTGGGTGATTAACGCCGAAAGAAAATGTAACCGAACTATTAGTATTCATTTAATTATTCGGTTGCAAATATATACAAAGTAGGAAAACATTCGGAGAAATACAGATAAAAATACTAATATTTTCACTACAGCAATCAAGCAGTACATTTACGAGTTGCTTTCAAAGTATGACATTGTTGACTTCAAGTACATGCTTATGCAGTAGCAAAATCATAGCCAACAGTCACAGATTAAACTAAGAATTACGTTCAGATTGCTGGGATTGGGCATCTTTTGTATTTTCCAGTATCGTGCTTTCGATTTCATAATAACATCGCTGTAAGATCTCGGAGGCGATCTAACTGTCTTGCAGTGTGTGGAGTGTAGAGATCTGATATGACACTAGCTCTCTCTCTCTCTCTCACACACACACACACACACACACGTGTTAACTCTGACGTATTCTTCTTTGCGGTGTTCTGTCATTTCCTAGATACTTTGAGATTAGCTAGAACCTTAAAAGCAGGAGTTAGTGAAACAGTTTAGAAAGCAATACAAATATGGGTTCAAGTATTTGCATATAAGTGGGATGGCCATAGCTGGAAAGCGTGAGGTGCTAATGCAGCTGTTGCTATGAAAATGTAATGACTGTTGTTTAGCAAAACAAAAAAACTTCCTACTGCAGATGGCAGCTACTTCCAAATTTTTGAAGATGGACATGGAATAATTTTTGTTTAGATGCCTGTCAATTTGAACAGCCATGATGTAAGAAGGTCCTATGATTTTGCTCTGAAGGACCTCCGTAGTTCAGTCGGTATTAACGATGCCCTTGTTTCGAAAACTTGAATTCGAATCCCATCTAGGACACGAAACGTTTTATCGGGCTTTTCAACCGATACTGAATTTGCCGATATCATACGGATGTAGGATTTTTCGTTCCATTAATAGTCATACCAACGAGAAGAACACACGCACTTTAGCACAAAGCAAACAATGCAAGATCTTGTCAAAAGCAGTAATCAGGATTCTACGATACCAAATTACTTGGTTGTGATAGATTATTGACATGAAAAGGAAGTGGGATTCTGCTCTACCATGTGTATTGTAACGCTTTTTTAGCACAGTAGCCAGAATCTCTCTTCATTGGAAGAATATGAGTTCCAATCCGTCGGTGACGCGAGGAACCTTTCATTGCTCTTTATTTGGAGGTGACTTAGCGTATCTCATATGGAAGTGCTAGTTGTTGTTTTCCCTATCCCTACAATTAGTTTTTTAAATCCTCAGAGCAGGAATCATTCGCAACAAGCTGAAATTAGTTGCACTATGATATCGCCGTGTAGTTTCTACGATTGATAACAGCACATCCATCGTCTTCCAATGTTTTTGTGATTCAAAAAAAGCCAAAGTCGACAAGATAGACGATGTGGTTTATAACTAAGTATGTTTGTTTATCTGGAGTTTCATGTTAGTAAAATTGGGTGTAGTCCATCTGATTTTTGTCCTTTAACAGATGAGAAAAAATAAACCAAATTTTAAACGAGAAAAAAAAGAAGTAGATCAAATTTTAAAGAGGTTAATTGATCTGCTTCTTCTTTGAGAGGTCTTTCCACAAGAGATGGTTAAGCTGCAAACATTTTTTTTATGAGCCTTATATGGGAAGTGTAATTTCTTTATCACTCCTTGTTGATGGTAGAGATTTTTTAGATTGCATGTTACTATAACATTAATAGGCTAAAACACAAATTTGTTAAAATCTGAGTTTATTAAAGCTAATATTTCTTAGTGTAATTCATTGCTATCTTCAGCGTTAACACAATAAGTTAGAAGCAGTTAAGGAACAGTCAACTAAATAAATATTCTGTAAATATGACGCAACTTTTCTTTCTCGCTTTGTGAAAGTTTACTATTTCTATTTTAGACCAGCTTATTCTTCTTAATTTGAAAAGTACTTATGAACGAATTGTTCATACTTTGTTGTTTGTTAAGAAAGTGCCTGTGTACATAACAGTGAGTAGAAACTGTTAAGAAACAATCAAGTACAGTACAAAAATATGCTGTAAACAGGACGCGATCTCTCTTTCTGTCAATAAATAAATAATATTGAGCTTAGTTAGCCAAGTGATTAGCTCACCGCTTTCCAAGCTATGGGTTTGAATCCAGCCGCGAACTTGGATGTTTCTAAATGTCTTTAGTTGGTAGATGAATTTCATTGGTCGGTGTGAAACCATGATCTTGCTTTTTTGGAGTCTTGTGCAGCGTAAAATTATGCTTCATTAAGCTGTGTTCTTTTATTCAAGCGTAATAAAGTTTACTCTTAAAGTATTCTCACGACTATTCTGCTTGCATATAGAGGCCACTGACTTCACATCGGTTGCTTCAGTATCCCATTGTACTTTGCATTGTGGGATATTCACTCACCGTTCGAAAGGCGGGGTGAAAACAATAATCTAATTTCTTGTCAAATGTGATGCGTTTTGTAACCAAGCGAAAAATCTTTCTTCGAAAATTTGAGTTTGTTTCTAGAGCAGGTGCTCCGGATTATCTAACCCCTTAGCTCGCCTACAGCAGTAGTATTCTATAGGTTTATACCCTTTGTAGATGAAATTCACATAAAATCTACCCTATATATATAAAATGATAAGCCCTTTTATGTCACGTTTTGAAACTAAGGGAGACTGCCCTGCGTGTCGAGTCATCAGAATTCAAGGAGAACCGGCCTACCAGTCCGGAACTTGGGCGCTGTAGGCGCCGGGGGGGGGGGTAGCCCCCTTAGTATGTATATAAATGAAGCGAGACATGAGGAACATATGGATTACAGCGTTTCAAGAACAGGGATTGTCAAGACTTGATCATGTCCACTTTATTAAATTGCACTTTCTTTTCTCATAGTTCCTTTAAAATCGCAAATTGTTAAAAGAATCATGTGAGGTCTTGCGCTAATCTAATTTGAACACGAATACCATTTCGATTTCACTTTTGAGCTATCTGGAAAATTAATTGAACTTGTATTTGTTAAATTAATGAATTGATGTTTGCGTATAATTTTTTTTTATATATATATATATATATAATTAATTTTTTAACTTGGGGATACTGTATATTAGGGTTACCAATAATTTTATAAGCTTACATTACATATATATATATATAAAATAGGGGGGGACTACTCCCCCGGCGTTCCGGAGTAGGCCGGTTCTCCTTGAATTCTGATGACTCAAATTTTGAAGACTCAACACTCAGGGTAGCCCCTAAGTGTCGATTTCTAAAGTAAACATGGTTTGCAGAATGGATAATATGAATTCTGATAAACATCTAGAACAGAAATTTAAATTAAATTAACTGATATAACCACAAGAAAGAACATATCTTAAAACACTTAATCCCCATGTTTCATCAAATTTTAATGATTTGTTTCTTTTCTTTTAGGATATATAAGAAGACTTATCAGAGGTTTTGAAGAAATTCGAAGACACAAAGGTGCGAGCCGTTTTAATGCAAGAAAAGTCCGCAACTGAGATTCACCAAACTTTGTGTGAGACTAGGAGACTGTGCTCCAGCATATTCAACCGTTGCCACATGAGTGGCCAAGTTTAAAACTTGCTTCCTGAGACAACAGATGTCTCCCGGTCAGGAAGACTTTCCACAGGGATCACACCTGAAAACACTGATGCAGTGCATGCCGTGATTCTCGATGATAGACCAATACCAGCCAAAAACATCCCCAGAAACATGCAAACTCTCTGGGGATATCCAGGAAACGAGTTGGGGTCATTATCCACCAACATCTGGACATGAAGAATCTCTCAGCGAAGTGGATCCCCAAATGTTTGAATGCCGGCCAAAAGAGACAACGTGTGCTGTCATCTCAAGGGATTTTCAGTCATTTTGAGAAATCATGTGCCAATTTTTTGGCTCGTATTGTGACTATTGATGAAACGTGGCTTCATCACTATGACCCAGACACCAAACAATAGTAAATGGAGTGGAGACACAAAGGTTCTCCACGACCAAAGAAGTTCTTAGCCATTGTCTTTTGGTATATGGATGACGTAGTCCTTACCAAGTACCCCCAAAAAAGGGAAGCTGTTACAGCAGCAGTTTTTTTTTTTTTTTTTCAACAGCTCTGAGGGAGTTTCTCCCTCGGCGTTTCTGAGGGAGAAACTGAGCAGATGCATGTTACTTTTGCAGGACAACGCACCTGCTCACGAACCTAGCATACAACACACAACTTAGGCTTTCAGTGTCTGCCTCACCAAACTTGGCCCCATCTGACTATTTCCTGTTCCCAAATTTAAAGAAACACTTGAAAGGAACAAAATTTACCACAGATGATGATCTGCAGCTGAGGATTGGTTTGTGCAACATGGGAAAGACTTTTTTTTCCCCTCAGAGCATTGCAAATGATGCAGCGGCGTTGTAACAAGTGTGTGTATGACATTTCGTGGGGAATATTTAGAAAAAGTTACATGGTTCTAACTGAATTCCATCATGGTGATTATCACAACTTTTCAGCACACCCTCGTAAGTGAACATAAATAAAAGCACACTGTCTATACTGTATAGTTTAAGAGACTAGTGATACTAGTCTCTTAAACTGTCATGACAATTAAATTATATGAATGGGTATAATTTACGAAGGTAAATGACACTAGAATATTATAATAAAACTAAGTTTACGTTTGACACTATTATGCCCAAAACTGAACTAATTTCAGTAGTGGTATATGAGAAACCGATGTTTCATGTTAAGTAAAATGTATACTTATGCATAACAAATGTATTTGTTTAAAATAAGCATCAAAATGCTGCGAGGCACGTAACGCATAATTATGTTTCTTTATTGTCTGAGGCTTATCTGTTTTGCTTTGTGAAAACGTAACATCTCTGAATTTCCGGCTTACTCTTCTTTATTTGAAAAGTACTTATGAACGATTTCTCCGTCCTTTCGTTAAGAAGGCTCCTGTGCATATTAGTGGCTTGCCACCAATTATATTGAGTACTTGTTTATAGAACGAAGGATGTCCCATTATGTGTAATTCGTGGCTCCTCTCTTAGTGACATACGATAGTCTATTTGTCGAATATAAGATTATGTGCATTTTCTTATTTTGCTTATATAAAAGAACGCGAACTGTTCTGACAGCTAATGCAGGTCAGTCTGAGCCAGTGGTTAAATCGGACATCTGTCCATTTATAGTCTTGTGTATGCAGAGCTCCACTTTCCGTCTTGCCTAACATTAGTTTCGAAATTAGTTCCTTTTTAAGAGGTTACTGGTGCACGATTCCCACTTTATGCTTTGTATTAAAATGCGTTCCGTCTAACAAAAGAAATCGGATTATTTAGAACCTTAAACTCTTTGAGAAGGTGTAAACATACGTCACATTTTATTATTTTCTCAGCATCCAGAAAGCCAGGTTTTCCATTTTTCACTCTAAGAATATTTTTCTTCTGAACAGCTTTGTACCATGTATTAACGCAACTATGTTAGAATATTCGGCAATCCTGCAATTCTATGTGCACGATTGCCGAATAGATTGGAAACACTGCTCTAGAGATCTAGTTCCATAAGAGCTCTCACTCTCATATGAAGCCCCCTCATTCAGTTTGTTTCGGACAGGTGATTGGTCCATTCTGTTACTGATTGACTTCACTTCTTACCACAGACTTTCAGTGACTGATACATGTGTTTTTTACGGATGTAATCGTTCTCCACCCCCACCGTAACTAGCTGGTTCCCGTAGTTTCATTCTCGAAAACAATCTTCATATCTTTTCGAAATTACAACTTTCCTAATAAGCTTCCAAGAAAAAAAAAAAATAAAATAAAACTTGTCATAAAGAAATCGCCATCAAGATTTAGACCTATTGTGGCCTGTTCCGGTCTCAGAAACCATGGACAAGTCTCTTCAACAGACGACCTGGTCTTCTTTTTTCGCGATTGCTGATAATGAAGGACTTGTTTGGTAGTCTTTCTGTAGTGTAGCATTTTTTAACATGCTCCTTCCACTTGTATTTATATTTCTTTATTTTCTACATTATTCGTTATTGGTTTAATCAAATTTGTATTTCTTTTATGATCAAATATATTTTATTTCCCTCATAATTTCATTTCAGCTACTATTAATCTTGGCTTATCTTTTTGTTTTAATGTCCAAATTTGGACAATAAACCAAATCCCGAATTGATAAAGTACATATTATAAACTTTTAGTAGTCTGCTTTTGTGTTGGGATAAGAACTAATAATAAAATAAATAATAATAAAAAATTATGTCAGTCGGATATAACTAACCAAAGGTCAAAATTTCAAAACTTTTTACCTAGATTTATTTTTTATTTTACCGTTTAAAAAATGCTATACTTTATGCCATCCATGCCATATTAGACTTCCCTTATAGGATTATCTTGTTCTGTTTGCTATCATTACAAATACATTATGCTTTAAGTACCAGATCAAATTTAATTTGAAATTACAATGCGCATACTAAACGATAATCGTATTTGTAACCGTTATGAAGGGAGAATATGGGCAGCATGAAAAGGCCAGGAAGAGCGAGTCACATAATTTGTCAGCAACACCTGCATACAGTGACGTCACTCCGCCCGCGCCACGGCTGAGGATTCCATAATTATCTATTAAATAATGCATGATGCAAGCGGTCGAAAACCTTATCTTCATTCTCTTGGGTAGCACGGCCGACAGGTGGTTTTGGGGCATCAAAAGTCGCATTGCTTGACTCTTCGTTGTACATGTACAGTGGCGCATTGCTTGATCTACCTTCATGTTTAAATATTGTAATAATCCATCTTTGGAAGTTAAACTTTAATTATTGTTACATTTCAGCGATAGATGCATTTGCAAAGTACTCTTGATCCCACCACTCATTAAAATTATTATTTTGATATTGTATTTTTTTCGTTAATATTACGACAGAGCTTCGAAATAATAAAATTTTGAAAACTGTTATTTCCAATAAATTTCTTATATTACAAAAACGTGTTGTTACTCGTAATATTTTTGTTGAGAAGATCTATCGATAGCAGCGCACTTATCTGATTAATCATATTTCGTCCTTGTTTGCTATTAAAAGTCACTTTGTCGGTCCTTTCTACTGCTCTGGTTGGTTGGAAAATATCGAAATTTTGTATTTGGAATATTTTAAAAATTGATGAGCAATTCACCTTTTGTTTCAGTTCGACCATTTTGCTCTGAAAAATAACAAAGGGGAAAAACGTGTCGAAATTACGTATCGCGCTGACTCCATTCTGGCTGGATGAAATTTAATAAAATTAGGAATTTAGGATGCACATAATGTTCATATGCTTGAGTGTTTTTAATCGGCATTTTATTGAAAAATTTGGCAAAACGATTCGGACTACAGGTGGAGTACAATGAAATGCGGTATTTCAGATCTCTGTTAATATTTCTCTAGTCGCTGGCAAAACAAAATAATTTCGAATATATAAACGAAAATGGGTAGAAATTAAAAAAATCTTTATACTTTGTGTCTCACTTTTTTTTTTTACAAAAGTATCGCTACTCAACAGTTTTTTGAATAACTAATTATGTCTACAGATATTGTAACTAGTGTAAAAGCAATGGAAATATCGACAATTGAAAAAACCTCAGAACAATTTCAATTCGTATTGTGTATAAATAGAGCATACGCGTAGTGCTCATTTAATGTAATGCCATGATGGGTGGACAGTGTAATGATTTTTTGCTGTTAAACCAGGTCTAGGTTCAAGATAGCTTGATATACATAATATTTTTTCCCGCTACATTCGTAATAATAAGTCGTTACGTTTCAGCAAACTGTGTTTTTAAACGGCCCCAGGTTCAATCGATGAAAAATTATTTTTTTTCGGGTTATGATTTCATTTTTATTGACAAATCAGTTTGAAATGATAACATTTTATATACTTTATTCGGACCATTTTTCATTTTAAAAAGGATTAGAAATTATAAATCTTCTGTGATTAAGTTTAGAATTTAGGAACAATCACTATTGAAATTTGTCGATTCGCTTCAGTTGGTAACAAAATTATACAGTGTATTTTCCCAGAAATGTGACAATGAATGGCGTCACTATGCAAAAATGGTATGAAGTTCGCCTTTTCATGATTGGTTATTATTATTCTTCCTTGACTACTTTTTTATGGATGTGAAGAAAACAGTTTCCTTACCGGTTTTGAAATATTAATCTCCCTCCCCCAAACACACACTATTACTGTATTTCCATAAATTTGGTTCCATTTGCTAGATTTTAAAAAGTTCTTGAGCAAATATAAAACATCGACAAAGAAGTATGAATTAGATTAGTGCCGGCTTAGATACACCTGTATTTGTGTTCATATTGTATACATTGCATTCAAGACTGAGTAAAAATCATCTGCTATACCCTGGACTATTTTTGCTTAATGATTGGGAATTTCTAAATGATAATAATTCTTTCTATCACGATATGTGAATTTTAATGAAATTGGGCACTTAGAGAAGTTAGTAACGGGACGACCTTTGATAGGAAAGACCTGTTGCGAATTCCGTCAAGGATGCACAAAATCTTACGGTTTTTTCAACTAATAGTGAGCCTCGTACGACTAACAGAAGTAGTAATGTTTTTCATCTCCAAGACTGACCGGAGGATATACGTATTAAGAGTAACAGCAGATCATAGTATGCTGTATAATATATGCACGTAAACACAAGAAAAATATTTAATTAACCAAATATTTCGGTCTGGAAATAGCAGCCCATCTTCAGTGGCACTACAAGAACAGTTTAAAAAAAAAAAAAAATACAAGGTGGAATACTAACAATAGATGATTTAAAAATAGAACAAGCCGCGTGATGTTATATCACTAAGTATTAAAGGGAATATTTTAAAGCAGATATATGATTTGAAATAAAGATATTAATTAATAATATTAAATAACAAAATTAATATGAATTAATGAGTTATCCTGATTAGACTTTCCCAGATTTTTGATATAGATATACAGTCATTCCGATTCAGATTAGGACGATGGAGTAAGGTCTCTATACTTTCTTTGAATAAACGTTCGAATTTATAACGGGATCTATGTAAGAGGCGAGTTTTTGACTAAAGGATGTTGTGGTTGGTTTCAATCCCGTGCTGAGCCAATCCAGATTTTTCAGGTTTGTTGTGATGAATGGAGGATTGATGTTCTTGGATTCTTTTTTCAAGAGAACGTCCAGTTTGTCCAAAATAGGAGAGATAACAGTTGCAGGGAATTTGAAAAATCTAATTGGAATACGACCAATTAGAGGATTTGGATTTGCACGCACCATTTTAACTTATATCACGTTCAATATGACAAGGTAACCAGTTGGTAACTCTTTTAGGTAACGAGACACTGCAACCTAAAAGAGATACGGAGCGGTTATTTAGCCTATTTCTTACCCAGTGTGGAATATGCAGAATTTGACTGTTAATAGTGGATATTAAAACTCGGAAAGTTGAGAATTAATTATTTATTTTTGCAAAATATTCATTATATTGATTCTAACCCAACTGTTTTTTTTTTTTTTTTTTAATTGTGTTCTAAGCTGCTGCCGTGTCGTATAACATCGCCAGTCTATCCATCCGACTGTGTTTCGGAGACAGTCAAATTTAAGAACTCACTAATATAGTTATATGTATGGACTTAACGGTTTTAGTTTATTGAGTTTTTTTTCCAACGTGGCTTATGATTGGAAGAAATTGTTCGCTTTTTTTCATCAAGGCTCCCCCCCCCCGGACGGGAACGACAACTTAGAGAAAAATGGTATTATTAATTTACACAACACACACACTGCTTGGAAAGAAGTCAACGGACACCTTGCTGTCAGGAACAAACAGCCATGGTGACCTCCTTTCGCTGCACTGAGCGCAGGAATCCTACGGGGCTTACTTTCCACAAGAGTACGATATAGCGATCAGGGTGAAATTTGGACATTCTTACTGTAAGGCATGTAATGAGGCGCTGGACGGTTGTGGAGTTGACATTCCAGTTCATCCCACAGATGCTCAATAGGGTTGAGATCAGGGCTGTGTGGAGGCCAGTGAAATGTGGTGACGTTCATTGTCCACAAACCAAGCAGTTACGGCAGTAGCCTTATGACATGGTGCATTATCTTTGTTAAAAAGACAATAGCCAGTTCCGTAGAAACTCTACAAAGTAGGAAGCATTGCATTGTCCAGCATGTTCAGATATCTTTCGGAGTTCAATGTGCGTGGCACCACAAACAGAGGTCCCGAGACATCCCCCTCCCAAAAAAAGGAACATATCTCCGTCACCTTTTGAATTTCATAGTTGCGGTTAAGCACTCTAGTAAGAGACATTTTGTGAGCTTTGGTTCTGAATATTTTTGTACAGATTCGTGTTCCAGCCAATGCCTGAAACTCGGCATTCAGTGTGTCGACTGACGAATGGCAGTTTTTACATATTATTTTTCGTAGCACTTGGAGTCGACTCCCTGCTCTTCCATCTCAGTATCACTGATTGTTGACCTGGGATGGCCCAAGTTGTCAACAATTTTCCGAACAGATCGGCTGCAAGCTCCACCATTTCCCTTCTCGCATCCATTTCACCTGGACAGACCTGAGACCATACTTCGGGCGTATAGACCTACTTGACGCAGACGTCCTGCCACACTTTGTCGAGATATCCGCGTACCTGTGCTTGAATGAATGAATAAAGCGCACCGCCGTGGTGCGCCTTAGCAACCGTCTGGAACACATTCCATTGGTTTGCATCGCTTCCAGAGCCTGGATACAGCGCTCTGTGAGATTCCGAACTCTCTGACAATATCAGTAATTCTGCGGCGTTCTTCAAGCTTTCCAATAATTCTTCCCCGCGTGAAATCATCTAGTGATGTCTTTTAGACAATCCAAGTTTGTAACTTTATTCCTTCACGAAAACAGCTCCCTTCAAAAGCAATTCGCTTAGCTAAGCCTTTTATCCTGTTGTGTCACCACGTGACCCATTTTGTGCGCGATTTGAATGTCTACCCCTTTCTAATTGAAATCGTCAATTATACAAATTGCTACGAGCTGATTCGTCTGAATTTTCGCTTGTAATCTTCAGAAACATTGTTTGTCTTTTGGTTTTGGAGACACCAGTGTGTGTATACAGTATATATGCATATGATGATGATGATGACGACAAACAACCTATTTTTCTATCTTCTGCAGGGTGAAGGCCTCTCCCATTGAGGGAGGTTTTTGGTCTACTACTCCCATGGTGACCCAGTCCATATTGGGAGAGTCTATCTATACTTTGGTGTATGAAGGTGGAAAACAATCACAAACATCTATGCCTACACGGGATTCGATCCCGCAGCCTCTTGGCTAGAGAGCGGATTCGCTAACCACTCGGCCGGCATATGTATATATACTGTATATATAATATGCAATCAGCTGACTTGGTTGCCCACGTGGATAGCGTTTGCCGCTATATTAATGTATTTTATATACAGTACAATGTATATAATTGTATTTTTAATAAATGTATTCAGTAGGATAAGCACGTATTGTTTTTAATTTAAATCCTAACGAAACTACTTGCGTGATTACATGAATTGCAATTTACGAAACCAAACGCTGGTACAGTATAAACATAAGTTTTACCTATCCTCTCGTATGGGAAGGCATCGTTCATAAACTTAAGAAAACACATGCTGTGATTTTTATGCCTATATATTAAATTAAAAGTAACATGAAAGAAACAGTCGGCTTAAGTGTAAAATTTCTAGTTGTCTTATACAGTGGATATAGCACAAAATAAACGTTTTGGTAAGAAAATTTCGGGATCGTCTTATACGCCCAGTTCCCTTTGTACAACTTCATATACTGTAATCAAATTTAGGACGTTCACTAGGTTGAATTTTAATTTCATTGAATTCATTTTGTATTGCAAAACAATTCGACTGATAATAAATCCAGCACTTGCTGGACGGAGGTTACTGAAATTTGATAGTTGTAATTTCTATTAAAATCTGTCAAATCTTTTTATCGGTTTTGTTTTGAATCGTTCAATCACTATTCGATTTTTTTTTTTTTTTTTTTTTAATAACTTAACCAGGCCTTGGTGAGCCGAACCAGCAGGCTTCAGGTTCGAATTCTGCTGGATGCTTGATCATCTTTAAGCAGGAGATGAAATTTATCTCCTGCTTAGTGTGAGATCACCTACTGTGTTCCTCCCTTACTGGGTGCCTGAAGTAGCTTGATAAATTTCAACGTTTGATCTCTAGAGCAGGGTTTCCAAACCATATCAAAATATACAAAAATCATATAAAATTAATAAAATATTAACAAAAAAATTCTTAGCCCACCTACGGTGCTAAATGTACTATAGGTTTGCATAAACCTTTTTTTTTGTGTGTGTGTGGGGGGGGGGCACATAAAAATGATAAACTGTGTATACACTGTACTCAGATTGTTGAATATATGTTAGTGCAGCAGTTGCCGTTAAATTGGTTTTTGGTTTCAACTGCTTAAACTTTGTTTTTTCTTTGCACTTTATTGGCAGAATAATTTAAAACAATTTCAGCACACACACAGTTCTCTCATGATGTCGTTGGTTCCTAAAAGCATAGTCTCGTAAGTCAAATCATATTTTCCATTTACTGCATGGTCAGAAATCAAATTTACCTTCCTGTGTTTAAGATTATCATTTTAAATTGCCGTCTATGAGTACAGATTGTCGTTTTTCTAGGCAGTGTTTTGTGCAAATATGATGGATATTTGAACATTAGGAACAAATTATTACTAAACAAACTCTTAAAACTTCCACTCGTCTGCTCTTGCATTTGATTTCCAAACAACTAGAAGGAAGCCCTTTGACGTTTACGTACATCTGCCTAAAACATAAAAGTTTCTAATTCATTGGCCGGTATGCGTAGTTGTGAATGTTCATAACGGTGAAGTGAGTATTCTCCAGCGAAGCACGTGAAAATTCAGCGAGCCCTGAGTTTGACATGACTGGTGTAGACGAAATAAAATTGAGTCATCCCTTGAATTTTGTTTTGTCGAAATACGTAGCATTTTATTATTTCCACCACTTCTTCGAGTCTAACTGTTGAAAGCACAGCATTTTTTTGTCTCATCCTTGATAATATTGCTTCTGTGTTGTACGAAACTTTATTCCTGAATGTTCGTGACATCTCTTTTCTCAACATATTTGTGTATTTTATGTGCTATTTCTCTTAACTCTGTCTCTCTCCTGCGTCGAAAATGTCTCACATGCAATAAATTTCATTAAGATCAGTTTTATTATTGGATGTTTCGGGCATCTAAGAATAGAAAAAAAAAGTTCTAACTTAATCACCTACTTTGTGTGCGATAGGGTTAAGAGAAATTGGCACATAAAATACACAAATATGTTGAGAAAATAGTTTTCGCGAACATTCAGGAATAGAGTTCGGTACCTTTCTGAACCAACGTTGATTGATTTGTCAGTTACTTAAGTCTTTGTAGCGAACTGGTATCATAATATCTAATTTTAGGAGGTTTTAATGTAATGTGGTTCCTATGTTTTTTTTTTCTTCACCACTCACTCCAGATGTCATATGGTTTGTACATGTCATGGGTAACGCGATGATAGAATTTATCATCGCGTTACCCATGTTTTGAAAAACAAATATAGTTCTGGTGTAATGTCATTGCTAATGATAGATGGCCATGATGAGCAGCGATCCCAGCACATTCAGGGAACAGAGTTTGTCGTGTATATTATACCTTATATATAGAGGGCATATTAATCTGAGTAACATCGCCCTTTTTTATAACCATTTTTGAATATAGGCCTCTCCCATTTGTGTTTATATTTCTCTGTCGAAGGCTTCTCGTTGCCAGCATTCTCCAGCCATCTCCAGTAGGTCATCCTTCCATTTTCTCTCTGGTTGTCCAGGCATTCGTCTTTCTTAATATGAATGCCACTGGATCCATGTATCGCTTTTCTATTTTAATTTTAAAATCTGTATCCAACACTTTTGTTTCTTATATTCATTCCTTATTTCGTTTTGCAGTCTTATGTTTATTCTAGCTATCTTCATTCTACGCTTTCTTTTCCTCATCAGTATTTGTTTAGTTATTGGCCATATCTCTGATCCATATGTCATAATTGGGCGACACATTGGTTGAAACGTTTGACTCTGTTTTCTGGTTTCAGAAAACAGTCATAACTATTTATTTATTATTATTATTTTGCCAAAAGCCGTCCAGCTGAGCTGAATTCTTTTTTATTTCTTTATAAATGCTTCTTTATCCTAATATAAACATTCTCTATGTTTATTGTTGTCTATCATTTTTTTTCTTCAGTTGTCTGGTTTCCTTCGATATATTTCATTATTTTAGTTGTTTTATAGTTTATGCATAGTCTTACTTTATTTGATATTTCATTTAATTCATTCATCATTTCTTCTAGTTCTCTTTTGTTTGCTATTATCAGTTTTTTGCTTTATTTTATATATATATATATATATATATATATATATATATATATATATTAATCCCTTTGTTACTCCACTCTAGTTCACTTAGGGCATATTCTAATACTGCATCGAATAAATTAGATGAAATAGTTTCTTATATTCATTTCTTATTTCGTCTTGCAGTCTTATGTTTATTCATTTGGAATGGGCTGCTGGATTATATCAGAATACTAGCAGTTGCTTTTTTCATATATTTTGTTTAGTAGCTGAATATAACTGTCTTGCTCCATGTTTCCTCATTGCTATTGGGATTGCTTGTTTTTCAACTGAATCAAATGCTTTTTTTTTTTTAATTTTAAATCTATAAAACCTAAGTACAATGGTGAGTTGTATTCTCTGCATTTTTCTTTTAGTTTCAATATTTCCAGAGGTTGATTATGCTCAACTCCTTTCTGAATCTAGCTTGTTCATTAGGCTGAGCCTATCTAATTTTGTGGTGATTTCTGTTTATATTTATAACAGTTCATATACTTGTGACCTCATGTGTATAGATCATGAATTTTCTATCTTTTGCTTATTATCCTTTTTGAACAAAAATATCATGATTACATTCTAGCTGTTTGGCATTCCTTCCTCTTTTAGGCATTTAGTATATAGATTTTTTTTAGTTATTTTAACATTTCTCTTGTCGTTTTCATCATTTCTATTTTAATTCTGTCTTCTCCCTGCATTTTATTATCTTTCGTTTCTTATTCTATTTCGAAATTTTGCATTTCTGGGATACTAACTTGTTTTTCCTATCTGACTTCCACGTGATAGTGTTTTTTATTTATATATTTATTTTTTTTTTATTGATTCCATACACGAGAAGTCGAGAGACTTCTCGTGTATGGAATCAATAAGCACATCAGTACCGTGTGTGGGCACATCAATCCCCATCTTTGACGAGGCAAATCAATGCCTCGTGAAAGATGGAGGATTATTCCGTGTAAAAGCCCTCGTTAAAAGCCCAGAAAATATAATTCATTTTTAATTATATTTTCTGAGAGAGAGACTACGATTGTTGCAAGAATCATTATGGCGAAATCGCATCTTCTTGAACGCTCGTTTATTGATTCGTCAAATGCACAATCTGCCAAATGCAGAAGTCCAATTATTGAAATAATTAGAGCACCGAAAAGCGAAAAACACGCCAAAACGTTGTCTTCATTTTCCTCCTCCTCAGACACTTCTGTAGATTGTATCTTTCAACCGATTTCGACCAAATTTAGAATAATTTTTAACGTTACTGAAGTCCTAAAAAATTGCGTCTGTTAGGACTAAAATGACAAGGCGGGGGAGGTCTTTTTTCAGCTGATTTCGATTAAATTTGGTATGTCTTCGTTTCTTATTGCTGTTTATGCTTCCGTGACAGTTTTATCCTTGCCTGGTGAAAATGAAAGAGGATCGGTCCTTCGCAGATACCCACTATAAAACGACTGCAACCAAATATGGACTGTAGCTGTTTTGGACATTTTTCACTGGCCTCTGAAAATTGTCAACTAAAATTAAATAAATGGAATTATAAGGATCGCATGGGGGGGGGTGGGGGGGGGGGGGGGTGGGGGGGGGGGGGGGTGGGGGGGGGGGGGGGTGGGGGGGGGGGGGGGTGGGGGGGGGGGGGGGTGGGGGGGGGGGGGGGTGGGGGGGGGGGGGGGTGGGGGGGGGGGGGGGTGGGGGGGGGGGGGGGTGGGGGGGGGGGGGGGTGGGGGGGGGGGGGGGTGGGGGGGGGGGGGGGTGGGGGGGGGGGGGGGTGGGGGGGGGGGGGGGTGGGGGGGGGGGGGGGTGGGGGGGGGGGGGGGTGGGGGGGGGGGGGGGTGGGGGGGGGGGGGGGTGGGGGGGGGGGGGGGTGGGGGGGGGGGGGGGTGGGGGGGGGGGGGGGTGGGGGGGGGGGGGGGTGGGGGGGGGGGGGGGTGGGGGGGGGGGGGGGTGGGGGGGGGGGGGGGTGGGGGGGGGGGGGGGTGGGGGGGGGGGGGGGTGGGGGGGGGGGGGGGTGGGGGGGGGGGGGGGTGGGGGGGGGGGGGGGTGGGGGGGGGGTTTCGCAAATCAGAAAAAGATGAAACACAAGTGTTCCTGTTTTTGGTTCATCTATTGCAGCAATAAAACATGTTCCATGGTTACCCTGATTAGGGCCGAAACCGGCCAACCCATAATAAAATTTTAAGATGGCCGAAGCATTCCATGGTCGAGGGTGTAAGGTTACATATCTCAATCACTTTTACAATTATAATTTGTGGAATTTTTTACTCGATCCCGGGGGGAGGGCAAGTGCCCCGTTTTCCCCCTCTGCAACGCCCATGATCCCCCATGAAGCTTTTCTGCATTTTTAAATAGTATGAGTGATCTTGTCTTTAAGACAAGATCACTCATACTATTTAGTATTACAGGATCGCTAAACCCTAGACACACCAAAACAAAGCCGAGGTAGTTTTTGTAAAAGTTTTTGGTAGTTTTACTGTAAAAAATTGTTACTTGTTTATGTTATATCTCCTTAGCATAGTGGCACTCTTTGGCTTTTGGAAAGTCAAGGTTCAAGTTCTGTCTTACTTTGAGAAGAACGTTCATAAGCGCTTTTAACTAACGCAGTAGTATCATATGGAGTTGATTTGATTTTCCTCCCCGAATCTTTTTTTTTTTTTTAAAAAATCTTGTATTACATGTTTAACAATAATAATTCTTGGTAGTTGCAGACCTTTAAGGCCTATGATTTGTCCTCACTGGCTTTTGTAACCATAATTTAGAATAAGGTGGTTAGTCTTTGTGTGTAAAATTGTATGTTTGCAGGATGAAAATCCTGTTTCCAGTTGAAAAAAAAAAAAAACCTTGCCACCTCCATATGAGACTGACTAATTCATCTTCAGTTTGAAAAACTTCGATCAAGTTTCTTTGCATTTTAGACAGGATTCAACCCCTATCTAAAATGCAGTCCCTTATGTGTAGGATTGCAGAACTTACAGCACATTAGCGCACTATATGGGAAAGAAGTGAAGAGAGATGGAATGTTCTTTTTTTTTTTTTTTTTTTTTTCATAAAAATGAAAGACAAATCTTATAAACTCAAGAAGAAGTGGCTCTTACAGTCATTTATAAGAACAGTAGTTGTAGAAGTAGGCCATAAAAGAAATGAAATCTTGGTGTGATTTAGAGACTTCACAGCCTATTGCTGCAGCATACTTGGAAACAGGAGTAGAGAGGAATAGCTGGAGTCAGTTTAGCTAAGTTGTGCTCATGAAAGTACCTGTAGCAAAGGAAAACAACTCATCACTTATTTTCATAGTCAAGTAACCTGGTAGCACTCTTCTGGATAATATCAACAATTTTAGAGAGATTTTTGATGTATTATCCCAAATATGAGAACCATTCCACTGATGGTGGGGAAAAAGTGTATTGATTACATTCTTTGACAGCTTCATCATTTTAGATTTAGTTTAAAAGAAGGGGGGGAGGATCTAAACTACTTTCTAGTTTTGGTTTCAAAAATGTTTTTAAAAACAAGAACTGTCATCATTATCCATATAGGGTTAGCCATTGTTCATGTGAGATATTATGTTTTGAATGTAAAAGGATATCAAGTTTTTTGGTGGCTGGTATGTTTGTGCTAGGAAAGTGTGATATAAGTTTTGCTGAAGATAAGAGGTAGTAGTGAGTGAAATCTTTGTTATGTAGAATTAAAAATCATTACTGTCATTCCAGCAAAGAATGGTAAGGAGATCAGATCATCTTAACTGATGCATCATTTTTCTCTCTCCCCTTGGGAATACAGATTGTAGTAAATACATCATCTTTCATCCATTGATATAACTTCTTCAAAACCCCGTATGGGATGGAATTCATCTAGGTTTTCCAATCAGATTTAACAAGGTTTGTAATGGAGGTGTTTCCCTTGTATCTATAATTCTAAGTACGAAATTGAAACTGTGTGTATTGATTTATTATATATCCAGGGGATTTATACCTTGAATTTTATTATTTGAGTGACAGTAGCTGTTATTTTGATAGCAGTAGCTGTTATTTTGATAGCTATCACTAGCCATTTAATTCTTTTTATTGATTTGCCTAGTAGAGGTTTAAAAATAGTGTACCATTTCAGAATTGGCATTGGGTACTACTATCTTTATCATGAACATTGGATTGTTCATGTATTATTGCATTTAGTAATATAATTTGCCGAAGAATGTGGCAGGGGATTTGAGCTGTGCTGAAAAAAAAGTGCTTTTTTAATCGGTCAATAGTGTGACTTCTGTCGGGATTTGTGCTACGTTGTTTTTCTGTAATACAAGTGTCCTTCAGTGGTTGTTTTTGGAGTCAGTTGTTGTTGTTTCTATATTGTGTATTTGTGATTACTGAGAAGGAGGGGTCGGAATCGGATGCATAGTGGTGGAAGAGAAGAAGATAACACAAGTTTTCATTATTTAGATATTTAGTATACTTAAATATATTTTATACTTATACTATATAACATAACTTATATAGTTATACTCACTTATACTTATTTAGCGTTTAGTTGTAATAGTTCTTCGATACTATTTTGAATAATGGCGGCAGCTTCAATTGCAAATGGCGTATCACCAAGTTCCCCATTTAAGGACTCCATTTTGCATGATATAATAAGGGATTTTGTGACATGGGGGATTTGTGGAATGTATGTGTCACGGCGGTTGTATATGTTGCAGGTGAGAGAAGGGGAAATACGTATATGTGCAAACTGCAGGCAATGGGAGGAACTTGGTGAGTTAGAGATGACTTTAACTGAC
Source organism: Typopeltis vanoorti (assembly GCF_054136105.1). NCBI lineage: Eukaryota > Metazoa > Arthropoda > Arachnida > Uropygi > Thelyphonidae > Typopeltis > Typopeltis vanoorti. The sequence goes on along the minus strand of NC_143570.1, from coordinate 60,902,223 downwards.
CTCGTTGAGTCAGAGGCAGGAGATTCTCCACATAGAGAGATGAGTGGTATGATAGAGGGCGAGAATGGTGAAAGAAATATGAATGGAAAAATGAGAATGGAGAGTGTGGAAAGGTTGAATGATTGTGAAGTTTTTGGAGATGGTCTCAATTGGGAGGATGAATGGCAAGCAAGAGTGGCCGACTTCTAGATAGAGATAGGTGGAATGTCAAGGGAATGAGATGAGCAAAGCGTGAAACACGAGATTAGGCAAATGGAAGAGATGAATACAAGGCAAATCAGAGTAGGAGTGAGGGAGAGTTATGGGAATGATAGAAGAGGAGAGAATAAGAATAGTAGAAGAGAGGAAATGAGAGAGAGTTATGGGAATGGTAGAAGAGAGGGAATGAGAGAGAGTTATTGGAATGGTAGAAGAGGAAAGAATAGGAACAGTGGAAGAGAGAGTTATGGGAATGATAGAAAAGGAGAAAATAGAAGCAGTAGGAGAGAGGGAATGAAGAGAATGCAAGGGAGTGCTGGAACTAGGGATAGAGTGATGTTAGGAATGATGCAAGTAGAGGAACACAGAGAGAAAGTGTTAGAGGAGAGAGAGAGGGAGGAATCCAGGTGAGCCATCGAGGAACAGGGTAGTAAGAGGTGTAATGTATGGGGACTCAATGATCTGTGGTGTGCAAGATAGGATGCATGAGGAGTGTTTGCCTCGAGGAAAGATAGAGTGGCAGTGATGAGCTGAGCAGAAGAGCAGTAATATTGAATAACATAATATTCAAAATGTGTCAGTAGAGAGGATTGGAATATGTGGATGCTTGGAGGGTGATTTAGGACAGAGAGGAATTGAATTAGGACAGAGACCGCTTGCATTTGAATGAGGAAGGCTGTAGGCATCTGGAGAGATTGCTGTTCCGAATGAGTCGGTGTTTCAATGCAGGGAAACTAGCCCAGGTGGATGGTAGCAGGGGTAGCCTCTTGTGGGAATGGGTGCTTGGGGAGAAGGGGAGTGGCATCAGGTATGCTGAACCCAGTGGAGTCTAGAGAGTATAATGATAGGTATACAAACAGTGGCATTTTTATGCTTTATACTAATGCCAGGAGTATCTGGAATAAAGGTGAGGAATTGGTGGTGCTGATAGCATCAGCCTGGCCAAAGATTATAGAGATCACTGGGATGTGATTGACAGAAGAGGATATAATAACAGGAATAGAAGTAGCAGTGCACTGCATTTTTCGGCAGGATAAGAAGGGAAAGTGTGGTGGTGGTGGAGTACTGCTTATGATAAGTGACAACTTATGTCCTCTAAGAGTGGAGGCTTTGGAAGGCAGTGGCACTAATAATTTTGAAAGCATATGGTTTGAAGTAGAAGCGGACAAGACAGGATATTTAGTGGGGTGTTGCTACGAACTAAGGAGCATAGAGGGTGGCGACCAGGAGATGTTTAGACAGTTGAGCTTGACAAGTGCAAGAAGAATGACTGTTATGGGAGATTTTAACTACAGCAGTATAAATTGGGGAGAGGAAGATGCATGTAGCAATAAAGGAATGGGATTTCTAGAATTCTTGAGGGACAAATGTCTTAGGCAACATGTAATAGAGGGAACAAGAGGTTCAAGAGTTTTGGATTTGTCAATAACTGAGATGACATCTCTCCTACCAGTTGGACAGAGTGACTATGTGGTTTTGATTTGAAAAATGTATAGACATGCAGGAGTATCAAAGAGATGGGAACGTATGTGGAATTATAAGGCAGGTGGTTATAATAGTCTTAGATATCAACTTGGAGAAGTTTCATGGATGGAGGAATTGAAAGGCCAGGCTATCATTATTGCTTGGGAAATTGTGAAGAATGTTTGTTAGCAGCAATAGTAAGCTGTATTCCACAAGTGAAGAAGAGGACACAATTTGGTGTAAAGTGGATGACAAACAATATTAAACAGGAACAGCATGTGAAAAAGAGGCTATGGAATAGATATAAGGAGACAGGTGAAGATCAGATGCATGAAGAATATAAGACTCAGGCCAGGAGTGATTAGTATGGTAAGGAAGGCAAAACTGGAATAAGAGAAGAGATTGGCCCTAAGATCCAGAGAAAATCCTAGGGAATTTTTTAGCTATGTGGTCAGTAGGAGGAGAAATGATTGTGGAAGAATGACATTGTGGGATAAAAATGGGATAGAGTGACTGATGCAAATGACATAGTGGAATTGTTCAATGAACACTTTATTGGAGTATTTCATCCTTAAGGAGTAAATTTTAATACTAGAGGGATAGGGTAGGTTTGAGGTTTAGAGGTGCAGGAGGAGAGTGTGTTCCAAATACTGAGTACTCTGGATTTCAGAAAAGCTGTGGGACTGGATGGTATTTCACCACAAAAGAAAATGTGCTAGATAACTGAAAGCTCCTTTAACCTGACTTTTCAATGAAAGTCTGGCTACAGAAAAGGTGCCTGGAGAATGGAAGGAAGCTAAGATAGTGCCATTGCATAATGGTGGTAGCAGACTGGAAGTGTCTAATTATAGGCCAGTTTGTGTATCATCAGTAGTTAAGATCTTGGAGAAATTAGTGAGGGACCGTATACAGCATTGGGCAGATGAGGGTAATGTTATCTGTGAGTCAACATGGATTTATTAAGGGGGTGCTCTTGTTTTAGTAATATACTAGCCTTTTATAATAAAGTTACAAGAGCAATGATGAGGGAAAGGAATATACTGCCATTTTTTTGGAGTTAGCAAAGGCATTTGACAAGGTATCACATGATAAGCTGATTATTTAAGTTGCAGCACACAGGTTTGGATGTCATGTTGGTCAACTGGATTCAGGATTGGCTGCCCAATAGGTATCAGAGAATTGTGTATGGTGGGGCAGTTTCAAGGAGGCAGATGGTTACAAGTGAGATCCCACGGGGCTCAGTACTGGCACCTATATTGTTTAACCTTTATATCAATGACATTGTCAGTGGATTGCAGGGGATATTCAGTTGTTTGCAGATGATGTGAAGCTGGGAAAGGTTATTAGTAATAGTGCAGATTTGGTAGCCCTGCAAGAGGATTTGAATAAACTAGACAGATGGGCAAATAAATGGGGGTATAGGTTTAATGCAGCAAATTGGAGCATCTATTGGAGGAGTAGTTCTGGAGGAAGTAATGAAGACAAGAGATTTGGGGTTGATGATTGATTAGAAACCTGAAATTCAGGGGATGTATTGCAAAGAGGATGATGGTAACAAAGAGGATTTCTGCAATACTGAGAAGGATGCCGACCTGCAGAGGTAAAAGAGATCATTCTGTTGTATAAGACTCCGATCAGACCACGCTTAGACTATTGTTCTCGGATATGGTCCCCAGGATTTGAAGGGGATAAATTAACTGTGGAGAGGGTATAGAGGCAGATAACAAAAATGGTTTCAGGCTACAGTGTTAGTTATGAGTATCAGCTGAGGGAATGTTGACTGCAGAGTTTGGTAGATGGGAGAGGTGATATTAGTGAGACTTTTATACTGTTGAGAGGTGGTTATAGGGTTGACACTGGGGAGTTCTTTCGCTTTGTTAAACAGCGGGAAGGAGTGATGACAAGGGGCCATCCCTGGAAGTTACGAAAGGAAGCTGTGAGCAAGAGGGTGAGGAGTCGTTTCTTTGCATGGAGGGTGGTTGAACTGTGGAATGCATTGCCTGATAGGCTGGTTGAGAGTGAGAAGGATCAATGAGTTTAAGGAGTGGTATGATAGACTTTGTTTCATAGGAAGGACCTCCTGCGATGAGTCTTTTGACTTCATGGAGGCCTGAATAATAATAATAGTAATAATAATTATAGAAATATTGTTAGTTTCTAATAGTCTTAAGAATGTCTAAACACTTGCCACACTAGGCAGTGTCTAAAACAAAAGTTAAAGTAGGTATAGTATGCCCACGCTTTGTAGAGCTTCGCAAGAATAGTCGATTCATGCTGAAGGGGAGTAAGAAATGAAGGACGTACGAATCGGTCGCCAACATGCGAAATGACGTGCTTTAGATAAAATTTTCCAACTGGTATACAAGCAAAATCGTTACCACTTTAAAATCTACAATGATCATGAAAGAGAAGTTAATTTTCCGACGTGTAATAATAAACAATTCATCCCAGAAGACGGATTGATTACCCTATTATCGGAATGGATTATCCTTTTTGTGACATGCGCAGAAGTGTTGAAGGGTCTTGAATCTGTAGTCGTACTATACTACTGTGGAGTATGTTTGTCCCAGTGATCAGAAATGTTGCAGCAGTGATGATGATAATATAACTGAGATAATCTGACATTGAAAATATCCCAATTAAAAGCAATTATTAGAAAATCTTCCATATAGTTTGAAAAAATGGAAAAGCATTTAATGAAATTTAGACAGGATAAGAAAAATTATCAGGACAAGAAGAGACAGGAAAGCACTGAACTTGGTCATGATAATAATATAATAACAACAACAACAAGGTAAGTCAGTTATAATAAAAGAAATTTTCACTTGCCGATGGAGTCACTACTTTCACCTTCCTAGGGATGAAAATTTAAGCTATGAAAATTACAATAGAAAAGTAAAAGAGATGATAGTTCTTGTTGGACCTAATGATTTAAGTAGCAACAAATATAGTGAGAAAGAGTATGTGGGAGATCTGTTTGGAAGAAGTGAGAAAGAAAAGTGAGAGTAAAAATTTAGGTTTGCTACTGAGATACAACAGTGCTGAGTTAAGAAGGAGGGCTATGATAGCAAGTGATTCAATGCACAGTCTGTGTAGAACAAATGGATATGAGTTAGATGTCTGGAAAACATTTGATGGCAGAAAGGACTTTTATATAAGAGGGAGGATGACCTGCATTTATCAGGAGCCTGAAAAATTACTTATTGGGGTGAGACCTAATTCAGAGAGTCAGGGAAACTAGGTCATCCTGGCAGGAATGGCTAGAATGTGTGTGTGAAAGTTCAGGTTTGGTATGCAAATATGATAAAGATATATGAATGACATTGAGCATAGTTATCTGGTGAAGGGGTGGAAATGTATGCTTTGGGAGTTTGGACCTTTTGAGTGTGTCTAGGGGGGAAAAGAGAAAGTTTTACAACAAGGCTAAATAGATCACATATCTAAGTATAAGAAAATGCCAAGTGGTAATTTGTTGTCTATACCAAATGCCAGGAGTATCAGGAACAAAGGGTTTGAGTTCATTGCTTTACTGAATATGTTGTGGCCAAAGACTGTTGGCATTTAGTGAAACCTGGCTATTAGAATCAGATGTTGTAACTGGGATTGAGTGAAAAGGGTATAGTATATTTAGGAATGACAAAAGAGATAGGGGAGGAAGGGAGTACTACTAATGATGCCAGACAACTTGAGTCTATTTAGTGTAGAAATGCATGAAAGCATTAATGATAATTATGTCCTATGTAGCAGTGAGGTTGAAGCTATCTGGTATGGAGGGTAACAGGATGAAATACATGGTGGAGTATTGCTATAGACTTTGTAGTTCATTTGCAGGAGATGATGAAATGCATCACCAAATTACCCTGATAAGTACTAAATGAGTGATCATTATGGGTGACTTTAGTTATCCAAACATTGATTGGTAGAAGAAAAGATGATAAGAATGAAGCAGAATTTGTTGAGTTCTGGTGAGACAACTTTCTCAAGTAACATATAAAAGAAGGAACTCGGAGTCAAAGAGTGTAGATTTGTTCATAATGTCAGGAGTCTCTGTTAGTATATTGCTATTTTACTGCCAGTTGGTGACAGTGAACTTGTGATTTTCCTGGGCAGTAGTTAATTATATTGATGTTCTAATTAGAACAGCTTACATGCTGAACTACAAACCTGGAAATTATGACCTACTTGGAAGAACTATCATTGTTCATTCCATGGTATTGGTTACTGAATGGGAAAGATATCATCAATGCATGGGAATCTTTGAAAAAGTACTTGAATGAGGCGGTATCTAAATGTATCCCTGTAGTTCAAAGAATAAATAGGACAGGAATAAAATTAATGTGCAACCTAATTAAGCAAGAGATCCTGAGAAGATCATGTGGAAGGAATATCATAACAAGAAGAGTTATGAAATATATAAAACAAGGCTAGAAAAGTAATGAGTATTGTGCAGAAAGCTAAATCAGAGTATGAAAAGAAACTGGCTATGCAGGCTAATGGCAATCCAAAAGAATTTTATCATTATGCTGCAATTAAAAGAAAGAATGAATGTGGAAGATTATTGAATACAGATTGTCAGAAGCTAGTGCGATTGTTCAGTTAATGACTGATCACGTTACATACACGTGATATATCAACCAGGTGTATGTAACATTTTGGTGCACAGTGCTACTATTACATTAGTGGTGGATGAGAATGAGGCTGAAGAGCTACTGCATAACCTGGATAAGAATTCTGCAATAGGGACACATGGATGTGTTCCCTATTGCCACATGGAACATGTCTTTAGCACATATACTAAAAGCATGTTCAGCTAAATTAGCTGGGCTTTGTATAACTTGAGTCTTAGCTTAGTAAAGATACTACGGGAATGGACAGAATGTATGATAGCTCTGTTGTAAACTATCAGATGCACTGGTGCAAAAACCAGTGCGTCTGCATACCAACCTATCAGTAACTTGCATACAGAAATGGATGGACAGACAAGCTATGCTGTCAAGAAACATCATAGGTGTACTAAATGGAGGACATTTTAGCAATTTGCACATACACTACTTGGAAAGAAGTTAATGGATACCATAGTGTGAGAAACAAACGGTCATGGTTCTTAATGAGATGCAGGACCTCCTTTCACTGTGATGACTGCACAGCAGTCCTACGGGCAATACTTTCCATACGTCTACAATAGCGATCAATGGGAATTTTTTTACCATTCTTCCTGTAGGCATGTAATGAAGTCCTGGACTGTTGTGGGGATGACATCCCTTGACCTCATCCGATGCTCCACTTCATCCCACAGATGTTCAATAGGGTTTAGATCAGGGTTCTGTACAGGCCAGTCAATTGTGGTGATGTTTATGTCTCCAAACCATGTTGCTACAGCAGCCTTATGACACGGTGCATTGTCTCTTGAAAGAGACAGTGGTCAGTTCTGTAGAAATGCCACAAAGCAGGAAGCATTGCATTGTCTGGAATGTTCAGATACCTCTTGGAGTTCTGTGTTCATGGCACCACAAGCAGAGGTCAGAGGCCAAACCATAAAAAACAGGACTGCACTGCCACCTCTGAATTTTGTAGTTGGGTTATGCACTCTGGTGAGAGATGTTCACCCAGCATTTGCCACACCCACACCTGTCCATCTGCTCAATAGAAGGTATAGCGTCACTCCATAACACAGCTTTCAACCCTTTCATGTCCCACTTTAGATGCTTTGCACCACTGAAAAACGACACTGCATGTTCGTTTGTGTAATACGGGAGGTTGCATATTGTGTTCCTAACATGGAAACCCATTCTTCTTGGTTCTGGTTTTTATGCAGATTCATGTTCCAGTTGATTCTCCAAACTCCACATTCAACATGTCAGCCAACAAATGATGGTTTTTACATATTATCCTTCGGCGATAATGTATAACCTCCCTAAATGAGTCCTTGACTCCTGAAGGTCTCGGATAATAATAATAATAATAATAATATTCTCTGTTTTAGGCCAGGTTAAAAAGTTTTCTACGTGTGTTCCTTGTCTGCCTTTTATATTGTTCATCCAGTTTGCTCTGTCTTTCTCTGCAGCATCAAACTAAGAATTTAATATTAAGAATTTCTTAAGATATGTCCTAAATATCTGATTTTTCATAGTTTGATATCTCAAGCTTCCACTGATGAGACCTTAGTAAAGGTTAAAGTCAATCAGGTATTGCAATATGAGTGTCTGAAGAGTGTGTTTTACATTATGAGATACTGAGGCAGTTTGATTGGATTGTGATTAGGCTACTTTATATACAAGGAGCCTAATCAAGAATACATTTAGTTTTAATATGTGTTGTTTTTTCTATTTTTATCCTTTTCTTCTTTACATATATTCAATTTAAAATAGTCACCATTTTTGGAGAGGGTCTACATCTGTTGAACATGTTGCACATAAAATATATTGCTAAATTATTAATAAAAATGCATCCATATGAAAAAAAAACTTTTCTTTTTTCTTTCTTTTAGGAATAACTAGTGTAATCTTCTGCAATGCAGTTACTTCTAATGATACAGGCATTTGGATTGGTGCTGTTAGCTAGTCATGTCCAACTAATAGAAATACCTAATGTCAAGTATCCTCCCACCATGGTAAAGCAACCTCCATATGAACAACTATTCCATGTATCCCAGACACCAGATGAAACAGATAAACCTTTTATGTTAGAATGTGAAGCTCAGGGAAATCCAGAACCTAAGTAAGTAAAATCATCCATTGTTTCTGTCATCAGCCCCATCATTATGGGGCCCACCTTTTTATTTTTGCATTTCATATCAGTATACTCTCTACACCCTTTGTTATTGAGTTTCACTGATGACCTCTGTGCAACAAATTTCTTCTTGTTTACCATATTTCGGAGATACTTTTCCTACCATTATTACTGTTGTACTATATTCTATCACAAAAGTTATTAATCTTTTCATCTTGCACATTCTCTGCTCTGATCATCAAATTTCTCCATATTTCCTCCTGTGTGTGTGTGTGTGTGTGTGTGTGTGTGTGTGTGTGTGTGTGTGTGTGTGTGTGTGTGTGTGTGTGTGTGTGTTAAGCATTATCAGAGTGAAAGTTAACTTCTCCTTATGAACGTCAAGAAATGAACACATATTTACAAATGTTGCATGAAGAAATAAATTACAACTCTCAATTCATTTTACAAACATTTTCAATCAAAATAAAAAGTGTACACTCGAGTATTAATTGGCTTGTGAAAGAGTTAGGAGTCTTTTTCAAGAGATTAAACTGCACATTGGAGAAATGGCAGACAATTCTGCCAAATTTAAGGCTAATACTGGGTGGTTTTCTAGATTCCAGAAAAAAATAAATATGTAAAAAAACACTTTCTTCTGTCAAGTCTACAAGTGCTGATTATGATGTGGCCAAAGAATTTCTTTTGACATTATTATCATATATATTATCATCACTTTCATGGACTTTTATTGCAAGTGAAGAGATAAAAGTTCCAAGATTCAAAACTTGAAAGAAATTTTTTTTCAAAGAAATTCTGGATATACTGTACAAATTTGGTAATTACCAAACATTCTTAATTGCTCAGGTAGTTCTTGGAATAAACGGAATAAACAAAAATGAAAGGAGTGACTTAGCCTTAATGATCACCTGCATTGTATTATAAGCTGATTTTATAACCTAATCCTGTCCTTGTTGACTATTCTCTCTCTACCTAACTCTCATGTGTGTAGCCACTGACTTTCCTCATTTTACCAAAACACTGCCACAACTGTAAAATCAGTTAAAAATAACTCTTCCTTCGGAAGCATATCTACTAAAAGAAAGTGTCTCTTGGTTTGTGAAAAAGTCAAAATTATTCATGAGATAGAATATAGTGCTGAAAACTTTACAGTGCATAAAAGTTCTTTTTCCTCTTTAACAGTATCGACATTGTGGAAGAATAAAGATGCTTACATATCAGCGCTGGAAAACAACATAACCTAAACAAAAAATTCAGAAAGTGCGAGCTTACAAATGTTTATTAATCATAGCTTCACTGGTTTACTATACAAAAGAAGTACTGGGTTCCCAATAGATGATTTGATCTTGTGGAAATGAAGTGGAAAAATTTGCAAATCAATTTGGGCGTGACAATTTTGTATGTAACAACAGTTGGCTGTATAGACTTAAAAACTGATACATCAGTTCTTTGCGTGTAGTTATGTTATATTATTTTTTTTCTCTCTAATACTTTTTGTTTTTTGAACCATTTTTTATTGAGTTATTGAAGTTATTGAGAAATAGAAGGCAGGTTTAACTCATTACTGATGTAGTGAGTAATAGTTATAACGAGGAAATTTTGTCTGTTCCCGGTGCTTGCGACAACTAAGTTTGACTGTATATGTTATTATTGTACAGACACCTCCACAGTCTGATTCATTGTGGGAGACCCAAACTATCCACACAATCTATTGTACTGCTCCTCCTTGAACCCATTAACAGACAAAGCACTTTCAACTGACTTTAACAATCTGTTCCACTCATTCACAACTCTCCATGCAAAAATTCTAGTCTTTACACCCTTACTAATCATACCTTTATTCAACTTTCAGGGATGACCTCTTGTTGTGGCCCATCTAGCCAAATGCTGAAACATTTTCCCTGAATCAATCCTATAACCTTTAAGTAACTTAAATATTTCTGTCATATCCCCTCTTTTTCTCCTATCAACCAACTTCTACAATCCACACATCCTCAGTCTATCTACTTCATCTATCTACTCAATCACATAAAATTTTCGCGTTACAGTAAAAACTAGATGACTAAATTCCTGTCAACACTTGCAGTGTGTCCTCTTAACTTCAGGCCACTGTTGACTCTCACTCCCACATCTCAAATCTTATTCACTTCTTGAAACACGTTTCCACCAGTACACAGCCTTAATATGTTTGCATTCTAAAGTTCAGCACTTTGCACTTATTAACACTAAAACTGCAGTCCCACTCATTCATCTAAGCTAAAAGTTGATTTTAATCTTTCTGAAGGGAGTTAACATTGGCAATAACTCTCTCAAATTTGCATCATCATTAAACAATTGAAGATTTCCTGTCACATGAAATATCACTAAAAAATAAGATAAATAGTAGGGACTCAAGAACAGATTCGTATAGCACACAGGTTACCTTTTTGTTTTTGGGACACTGTTCCACTATATTCAACTTGCTGGTATCATTCAGAGAGCCCATTCATTCCCATTTTCTCCAGCTAGTACACCAAGTTGTCATGTCGCAGCCTACCAGATACCTTTTGCAAAATCCAAGAGTATTACTCTCTCTCTCTCTCATCCAGCATTTGGCACTATATCATATAATGCAAGTAAATTGCCAAAGCAAGAAAAGATTTATCCTTCAAAACACCCAGGTGACCAGTTTATTCACATAATTTTTGGCATACACTTATACATTGCTTATGTCAATTGCATCCTAATTGTGATATCCATACTTTATTGGCTTCTTTACTACATTTTATCAACTTACAGTATCGATGCTAGTTGACTGTGGAGCTTCTCATAATTATCTGCCTTATAAATCAGTACTTCGTGATCATTCTCACCAATTGTCATTAATCTTGTCAATTTCAATACCTGCAAAACACAGTTCTGCCTATTTCCCACAAAAAAGAACTGTATTATCCCAGCCTTACCTTTTGACAACACACAAATCTCTAGGCAGGATGAGATCTCTTTCTCTCCTTGGGATTACCTTGATATCAAGACTCTCTTGGCTTAAACACATTACCACAATTTCTTCCTCGGCATCAAAAAAAAAATTAGGATTCCTCCTTTGTTCAAGGCATTACTTTACTTCCAAACAGCTATTACCCATATACAAATCACAAATTTGCCCATCCATCAAGTATTGCTTGCACATCTGAGGAGTGCCCCTAAAAGCTCCCTAAAAATACTCGACACAGTACAGAAGAGAGTAGTCTTAATGACTCATTAATGATTAATTAATTGATTAATTGATTAATGACTCATTTCTTACCCATTCACTTCAGCCACTGTCACTTAGATGCCTATTATCTACTGCATGCATCTTCTATAAATATTTTCATGGTAAGCACTCATCAGAACTGTCCTCAATAATCCTCCTTCTCTCTACCAATCCATTGAAACACATGCAGCTATCATTCTACATCCTTTCACAGTTAAACTCCATAATTATAGAACTAGTTTCTTTCCCTCCTCCTTCATTCCTATTGCTGCTGTATTGTGGAACAGCCTTCTCTCCCATCTGTTTCCCAAAGAATACAGTACATTGGCTTTTAAATCCAATGTGAAAAGTTCATTCCTATTGCTGCTGTATTGTGGAACAGCCTTCTCTCCCATCTGTTTCCCAAAGAATACAGTACATTGGCTTTTAAATCCAATGTGAAAAGTTCCTTGTATCCCAGTTCTCTTCCAGTACATGGTACTAATGTGCTATTGGTTGACCAACCAGTGTCTCACATATGGGCCTAAAAAAAAAACCTAGCAGCAGCATTGATACCTTTCACAACCACATCCCATGAGGATATGAAATCCAACACCTATATACTTTGTGTTACTTCCATCAAATGCTGCTTGATATAGCTATCTCTCAGAAATTCAACAAATTAACTCTCACTGTTTCCACACACTATCTCCTTTCAGTCCATATTTTGTATCTTCATTAGGATTACCTTTCTTTTTTTTGACCAACCTATTTTAACATTTTATGATTAGTGCACTGACATTCCCAGGCCTGTAACAGCATCCTATTAGATATACTGTTTTATTAATTTGAACCTGACATATACTCAAACAATCAGATGCACTATTTTTCATCCTTTATCCTTAATGGGCACAATTCCTGCTTTCATTAGCAGCATGCTCTCTCCTCTCCATTTCTCCTTTCTGTCTTTCTGATTGATTCTATAGCCCTCCATTCTTTCCCTTCAGTATATTATCCTCAATCAACCAGGGTTCACTTATTCTAGTTATATTTTCATTCTTTTTGTATTGTTATATTTATGAATATTTGTTTAATTTGACTGTAAGGGTAGCATGCTTCATTTTGTAGTTTTAAAAGGTTTTATTTTTGTTTTATTGTATACTATTATCATGAATAATGGCACTAATGTGCAAAACAATGGCAGAAGATTTTAACATGTAGAATTTTGTTCCCCTGCACATATGCAAATTGTGTGCACTTTGTAGAGAAGAGATTTATCAAAGGAGAACGTGTTTGCTGTAAGTGTTTCCTGAATGAATTACAGACGTGTGAAGAGAATAATAAGAAGAAGAATGATAGTGATGAGTTGAAAGACAAAATGTGTGATAATGTGATTGTTGAGACAGGTGTTACAAGCAGTATAAATATAAATGAAGAGGTGGAAAATGAAAAGAATGATCAGATGGCAATTGAAAAGATAGCACACTTACCTCCACAGAACAAAATATGAGATTGAGTGATTGAAGTAAAGCTTGTCAGATGGTATGATACAGAAACAAAATAAGGGGGATATGCAAGGAGAGAGAAAGCAGAGTAATGAATGAGTGAAAACATGAAAATAAGGATCAGATTTTGTGTAATTCATTGATAAGAGGAGTACTTGAGGAGAGTGTGACAAAATTGTGTTTTTCTAGTGCCAAGATTAAGGATGTTAATGATTCTGTAAAGATGAAGAGAGTGAAAGTAAAAGAGTTGGTTATTTCGAATGGTACAGTCAACTTATCAGGTGATGTGTGGTATGCAAAAAAATATCAGAGTTGCTGGTGCATACAAAAAACAAGAGTGAGTTACTATATTATGATGGAGGAGAGCTGAGATGGAGAGTGATGATTGCAAATGAGTCGGGGTGCAGATTGTGCAAGAAGAGTAGTGCTGCGTTTGTGGATGTGTGGTGCGAGTTTGATTTAAGGAAGGATTTATGCAAGGTGGATGGCTTGTATTTTGAATAGATTTGAGGTCAGCAGTCTTAGAAAATCTTGTTCAATGAGAGTTTGGAAAAGCTGTCAGGGAAACTAGAATGTTTGGGGGGTACAATTTGAGCAAGGATGTCCAGGAAACCTGTAGGTTAGTAAGTGGGGAAGTGAACACATGATGCTAAATGTAGCACCCCAGGTTCTTAACTTTAGTGGGCTAAGCAACACAAGTTGTAAAGGAGGTTGTGGGATCAATTGGTATTGCAGTTTATCTACTAATCCTAATCTACTAATACTAATCCCAGAAGTATTCAAAATAAGGATGAGGAGATGAACGAGGATAATATAGTCATATGCATAGAATGTAAAAGATATAGTATCTATAGAGAGGACAAAAAGAACAGAATATGGGAAAGGATTTTGCTAATCATAGCAGACAAATTGAAGCCAAAAAAAAAGTTGAAATATATCGGGGGGGGGGGGATGCAGAGGGCAGCTCATTTGAGGTTATCTGGTTTAAGATAGAGGCCAACAGCACAAAATATGTAATGGGTTTCTGTTGTAATCCAGGAGATATAAGGGAGAATATAGAAGGCATGAATTAGTAAATTATAAGAATACAGTCAAGTAAATTATTATGGGGATTTAAGCTATGGGGACATAGATTGGGAGGAGGAATGGTCATGGGAAGGGAGGGAAATATCATTTATACCGCTGCTGAGAGAAAATTACTTGAGGTGGCATGCAATGCAGGGGACACAAGGTTCAAGAGTGCTGGATCTGATCACAGCATCAGAGAACCTAACAATAACCAATATTTGTACACTGCCTCTACTTGGATGAAAGTGATCATGTAGTCTTGACCTGAGGAATTGCCAGACATGCAGAATTTTCTGTTAATAAAGGGATATATGTAAAATTGCAAAACAGGTGATTTTGACAAGCTGAAGAGCCAGCTTTCAGTAATGCTATGGCATAAGAATTTGGAGAGGGGAGAGTTAGATGAATGACTAGCAGAAGTAGCTTCATTAAGCAGAAGTTATGCACAAAGAAAGGGGAGGGGGATTATAAAGAAAAAGGTGATCAGCATGCCATGAGCAGTACAAGGCACAGGCAAGAAGGGCAACAGTGTATGGTAAGGAAGGTGAAAGCTAATGATGAGAGAGAGCTAGCTGATGATGCTAAAAGAAATCCTAAGAGGTTTTTTTGCTATGTTCAAAGTAAAAGGAAGCATGACTATAGAAGGATGACTTTAAAAAGTGCTGATGGGGGGAGGTAACAGAAGCAAACCAAAGAGATGAATTACTGAGTGAGCATTTTGCATGAGTGTACCACCTAGTTGCTGATGTTGAAATGCCAAATGTGACATTGGGAGAATAGAGATTGAAGAAATGGAGATGTTTAAAATATTGCAGAAGCTGAATACAAACACCACCATGGGATTAGATGGCATATTTGCTTGTGTGTTATGGGAATGTACAATCAGTTCCTCTGACCAAGCTGTTTAATTTAAGCTTCAGTACTGGGAAGGTGCCAGTGGAGTAGAAAGAGGGCAAAATAATCATACCATATAAAGGAGGCTCCAAGACAGCTGAACCATGTCATTGGTGAAAGACGCAATTCAAGACTGAGTGGATAGGAATATGATACTTTGTAAGGGTCAGCATGGTTTTCTGAAGGGCAGGTCTTGTTTACTTCAGTAATTTGCTTACTTTTTATAATAAAGTTACGGTATAGTTGGATAAGGGAAATGGTTACTCAGTAATGTTGCTAAACTTTTTAAAGGCATTTTACTGGCTTCCACATAGAAGAATTCTGTTGCACAAATTGAAGCAAATGGGGATGGATATGAATCTGGTGATTTGGATTAGAAAGTGGCTTATGGACAGATATCATCAAAGAGTGTTTTGCGGAAAAGTTGAGTGTAGAAGAATGCAGGCGACAAGTGGTATACTACAGGTCTCAGTACTTAGTAAGTGGGTGTAATAGGTTGCCAGAGTTGGTTGCGAATACTTCGTCAGTGAATGAATTTAAGGAGAGTTATGATAGATATTGTGAGAATAATGGATATCTCCTGTGATGAGTCTTCTGACTCCACAAAAGATACCTGTATAATAATAATGTTATTATTATTATTACATGCTGACTCAGTGTTGCAAACTCTTAGTCACACTTGTTTTATTTCAATTCTGTGCAAGCTCATCAAACAGCAGTATTTTGTAAATGCCCAGCACTAAACCCATTCAGGTGTGTTTCAACTACACTAATTGACTAATTGCATACCCTACTGTTTGCCCTCATACAGCTGAACCTTGTCATTTATTATCTTTGCTGTACTACTTTACTTGCTGTTATCATATCTGGGCAATATGCTAATTACTTTCTTTCCCAAGAACATTATTATTCTTCTCCTCCTGCAAAAACTTCCTCAGAGGGGTGGGGGGAGCAACTTAGCTTTCTTAAACCTGTTTTTTTGTTCCAGCAGGGCAGTTAATCCTAATATATGTTGTTTAAATTCAGCCCTATAATGCCTCACTTATGTGAATTTTATTATCAGATATCGGTGGGTCAAGAATGGAGAAGATTTCGAATATGTGGTTTATGATAACCGCATCAGCCAACAGCCTCGAAGAGGAACACTAGTATTCACCAAACCAGATAGTGTAGATGAAGGATTATACCAATGTTTTGCTGAAAATTCTCATGGTGTATCTGTATCAAATGCTGTATTTTTAAGAAAATCTGGTGAGTAATTTTTATTTATTGATTTATTTTTTTTTAGAAGCATTTTGTATGTTAGCTAATAGAAATAAATGCATACTTTGGATATTATTTGAATGTATTCACAGGATACATATACATGAAATGTTCAGTCAGATAATTAATCTTCATTGTTATTTACGTTTTTTTTTTATTATAACCATTAGACCTTTATACAGTCAACTCATCATTGAATTTCTTGTTGTATCACATTTTACCTTGAACTCGAACTGTTTCCACACTTACTCTCAGGCAAAGCATTCCACTTACCAAGTACTATAAGTTATATAAGTGTGTATGTGTGTGTGTACACACACATGCATATAAGTTAAACATTATTATTATTACATGACCATCTCCATGGAATCAGAAGACTTATCATGACAATGCTCCATACCTTTCTTTAAGCTCATTCACTGTCAGGGTTCTCACAGTTACTTCTGGCAGTCCATTCCACTGATTTACTGTTGCCAAGCAAAATGCGAAAAATCTGGTGGGTGATCCCTTGTTTTCTATCTCTCTCTATGGGTCATATATTGAAGAATTTCATTTTATGTCCAAAATGATAGTCTGTGTGGCTATAATATTATTTACTAACTAATGGTCATAGTATTTGCAAGTTACCTTTAGTTTAGGTTTTAGCTTCTAATCTGGGTTAGTTATGAGATATCTGCCTGTATAAGTAGATGGTTTTGCTGTTAATTCATTATCTGTAATCAGTCCATATAATAATTCATGAATGATAAAATTGTCAAGAAATAGTAACCATGCTGTTTTTTTTTTTTTTGTATATATGAAATAAGTTGTGTTTTTTTTTTTTTTTTTTTTTTTTGTAAGTAAATTTTTATTTTGTAAAAATGTATTTACGAAAAAAACTAAATGGTGCACATAAATGGAATCTTACTCCAGTGATTTAGCTAATGAGGAAAAACTACAAAAATAACGGAATGTTTTCCATTTTGTGTACCAAAATAAGCATATGTAGGAAAATTTTCTGAAGAATCATGATACTCTTAAATTTGTTTAAATTTGGAAGAAAAGCTAAGCTATTTCTGCACTCAGTTATTGGTATCTTGTGCTAACTATTTTTAACTGTCAGATTTTTAGGGAAACACAACATGCACTGTAATATTAATTAAAAAACTTTAATTAATACTTCCTATATTTTGGTAATGTTACATTACCATCTTCAGGGAACATAAAAATAATATGTGCACGCAGGCACTAATACTAAACACATGTGGCTGAAGTCTGTCCTAGATTCCTTAAAGATGCCATCTAATGGGCTAAATTGTGTAGTAGTCTTGGTTGTTGGGCTGATATTCTAAGAATGCAATATAACTACTTTTAATTGTATACTGTCTCAGCTCTGATTAAGTCTTGTACTGAGTTTTTTACCATCTTTACCTTCAAAAAATTTCAGATAGGTATATAAATCAATACCCTTGGATTAAATTCTCATTTAATTTTATTTTTCTTAGTCTATTTGTTATAAAAGGGATATGGTCTTCTTAACTGAAGGTGAGTCAGCTGGTATGGAAGTGTCAGAGGTTTTTTTTTTCTCTCCCAGAAATTTGGATTTTTAATCCCACAAAACAGGATAACTAATCAGAGAACACACATTTCATAGATATATCAAATCATAGTATGGTATATGAAGCCAAGGTACTCAGTTGACAGTCATTGAGCTTAACATGTTAAAGGGAAGGTAATATATACACATATACAGGTTGTCCCATGAAACATGTGCCAGAATTCAGATGGTTATCTTGGCCTTTTTTAAGTGAAAACTTTTATATCATCCTATTAAAATCACATTGCATAGTTATAACGAATGGAAAGGGAGACTCAAAGAAATGCACAAACTGAATGAAATTATTTTAATTGAATAATCTCTCATTTGCACTTGAAACTTAAGATTAGTCTTCTAGGGGCTTGAAAAAAAAAAGTTCCATGTGTGGTTCTAGAACACAGTGAAAAATATAATATGTAAAAAAATTTATAATAAAAAAAACTGTCACTATGAGGTGACCATTGTTTAGTCCTCAACAGAAAGAAACTTGTTATTCATTTCCTTCTTAATGATAATAAGTGTTCGTATTTGGGCAATTAATGCAAAATTAAACTGCATTTTGCATGCATGACTTTGCATTTCCACCCTAATTAATGCAATTTTAAAATAATAGAAATTCTATTAAGAATTCTTTTTGTTATGTATTACAAAAAGCAGAAGAATATTATTGGCTCATTTGTTACTTTTAACAGATTGATAAATTATATTGCTCTGGAAACTAATGTCCTTAATGAATTGCCTCTATACTCTATTATACCCACCTGGCATCTCATTTCAGGACAGAAGCAAGACTATATTCAGTCCATTACAAAAAGAGCAAGGAAGATAAATGTCATCAAGCTATCAACCACCTGTCCTAAGCTCAGTCGTCTCTTAAATAACGGAGAATGTCATCAACAGTCAACATCTGGAGGCCAACTGTGTGGATTCAAAATATATGGCAGATTTGCTATCATTCCCTCCCTTCATTTCTTAATTATTGCATACACATGGTATACAATAGTACTAATATACTATAGGATCTGAAACTTCTCATGTGTGAAATATATGCATATATATCATCAATCTTTGATCATAATATTTATTTTCCTACTTTCCACTGATAAAATGTCATCATGGTAATGAATGTATTACTTGTTAATCATCTAAATGATGAGTTCTTACTCTCATCTAACAAATTTCTTCTGATAGGTTTCATTTGCATGTGTGAATTCAGTTAAAGAGCAATATGAATGATTTCAAGGTACTGTTGGTTGTTTCTGCAGAAAGAAAAATTCAAGGTAGTTATACAGTGCAGAAACAGTTATAGTGTTAAGTGGTTCTATCTTTGCATAGTCCTTGGAAAATTCTTTTTGCTATATGCAAGTTACTTCTACTTCAGTCAGGTACTATGCCTGAAAAAATGTCCTCAAGTACTATTAATTTAGACTGTTAGTACTCTGTCATTTGGCATAATCTGTTTTGACATAACAAGGGATTGTCTTCAGGCAGATGAAACTTATCTGTCCAAAATTGGTTTTAATGATAAAAGAATAAAAGTAGCACACTGAGAAAGTAAAGAGCAGACCTTACCTCCACTTGTTCAGATTGTCCCATTCATACAGCCAACAGATAACTTCATTCATTGTTCTGGAAAAAAAATTAAATATTATTATTACGAGTACATGGTCTCTCTATGGAATCCAGAGACTCACCGTGGGAGACCCAAACTAACTACTATACAACCTATCATACCTCTTCTTAAACTCATTCGCTGTCAGGAAACTCCAACTAATTTTGGCAATCCATTCCCCTCATTCAACACTCTCCACACCAAAAATCTAGTCTGCACCCCCTTACACACTCTTACACAACTTCCATAGACGATCCCTAGTTCTCAGACTGGGAATCATATGTGGAAATTTTTCAATATATGACAAGGTAGACATTTTGTCGACCTTGTTATATATTGAAAAATTTCCTTTGCATCAATTTTATAAATCCCTTTTAATATCTTATAAGTTTCTATCATGTCCTCTCTTTTCTGCCTACCAACTAAACTTTGTAACCCACGCACGTTCAACCTATTCTCATAGGGAACATTCCACAGACCTGTCACCAAATTAATTACTTATCTCTGAATCCTCTGCCAAGTCTTAGTGTAATCTAGAGTGCCAAACAGCCAGTAAAAATTAAGATGGCACATGGGGTATGCTTTGTAGGAATCCTACCACATGAAGTCTTTAAACACATGATGTGCTCAGAGAAAAGCACATGATGTTAGAGTCAGAAACAATCTTGGATCCAATTTACATAATTGATTAATCAAACAACAGTGCAAAAGTTGTATGAGATCAGTTCTGGAAAATGAAGTATAGATACAGTAAATCCTTGCCAAACGCGGGGATTACGTCATTAATCCATTGCATGCACGGCAGAATCGCTTTCCGCAAAGTTAACTTTCTATGGAAAAAAATGTGTTCAAATTAAGAAAGTATGTATGTATAATTTAAACTAACCTAAATATTGTTGTAATTAAAAGGGGAAAAATGAAGCAAATGTTAATTGAAAGGATTTTTATTACTGCTTAATAAGTAGGTACATGATACAATTATTTTTTTTAAAAAGCTAGTGATTTTTGCTTGGGACAATGACTGATGCAACTTTAAAATTTTTGCAGTAAGGAGCGCAGAGTTTTTCAATGCCTTTCATAAAGTGTCCTCTTATTTCTTCATTTGGGTCAATCTCTATTGTAAAATCAGACAGTTCCTGTGCCTTTTTTAACAGTTCGTTTAACTTCTTGTAAGTTAAAGGCACTTTATCTTCTTCTTCACTATCGCTGCTTTCACTGTCGGCTGGTGTTGCAAGATCATCCAATTCCTCGTTCGTCATTTCTCGATCATCATTCTCGATTAATTCTTTGACTTCTCCTTCTTCCATATCTGAAAATCCTTCGCTGCCAATTGCTTTTGCAATTTGTACAATTTCTTTGTCTTCATTTTCAATCGATGGAAATCCTTTAAAATTGTTGACAACTTCTGGCCAGAGCTGATGCCAGCAAGCATTCAGTGTTGATGAATTCACTCATTCCCATGCGAGTTTAATCATTTCTATGCAGTGGCTTATGTTGAATTGCTTCCAAAATGCCATTAGCATGTCGTGCTTTCCTTCATCTAGTGCTTTATTTGCAGAGGTGTAAACATGCCTGACATAATAGGCTTTGAATGTTTTTATGATCCCTTGATCGGATTAAGAAAGTGGTGTTAGGTGGGAGGAATAAAACCTCTACATTTGGATGCAATGTTGTGAGGGCTTCAGCATCGTGTACCTGGAGCATTATCTAGAATTAGGAGAACTTTAAAGCACAGGTTTTGCTGTTCTAAGTAATGTTTGACTTCTTTAATGAATGAATTTTCAAACCAGTTATTAAAGAGGGCTTTTGTTACCCAAGCTTTTCTATTCCACTTCCACACAACGGGCAATTGCTCAAAATTTTTTCCCTGCAATGCACGAGGCATTTTAGATCAATAAATGAGCAGAGGCTTGCACTTGAAGTCACCTGATGCATTTCCACAAAAAAGTAAAGTGAGTCTATCCTCAAAAGCTTTAAAACCTGGGGCAACTTTTGTGTCTTTGTGATGTAGGTTTGTTGTCCCATTCGCTTATGAAATAGGCCCATCTCATCCGCATTGAAAACGTTGCGGAACGTAACTCCTCTCTTCAATGAATTTCAAAAATTGGGTTTGAATTTCTCTGCTCCTTCTTTATCTGCAGAGCCAGCTTCTCCCTGAAGCTTTACATTGTGCAAATTAAAAAGATGCTTAAAGTTTTCAAGCCAACCTTTGCTTGCTTGAAAGTCAATTTTCTGTGACGATTGGCCATCTTTATTTAAAACAAAAGAAAACAAATCTAAAGGTTTGTTTCGAATAGCAACACCATCCACAACTGAGCCTTTTTCATTTACTTGATTGTCAATCCAAGCTATTAATATTTTTTCCATCTTTTCCAATTGCAGAATTTTTTTGAAACTTGAGCAACCTTTGCCGAAGTATCGCCTGAAGCTTTGACACTAGACCGAATCTTTTCTTCATTCTCCTGTATTGTTCTTATGCTTGATTCAGTTATAGCTAGTTCTCTTGCAAGCAATGAAACAAATGTACCATTTTTCAACTTATCTAAAATTTCAATTTTCTGAGATAATGTCAAAACTTTGCATCTTTTTGCTGCTTTATCATCTTCATTCTTTCTCTTAATGTCATATTGAATTTTTGAAATTAAAAGAAATACAAATGCAAAAGGAGAAGAGGATAAACACTGATAAATACATGATTACAGCTCTGCTAATGTGCGTGAAATGATCGCAACTCGGCCTGGGTCACTCAGCTAGCGGGCAGCACCAAGCAGGGTTGCCGGTCGACGAATTCTGCAGCGTACTGCGTATGAATGAAATTCTAGCGTTGGACAAATTAAATGAAAACAATTAAGATAACGCGTATGTGCAAAATTACGTTCTGCAAGGATTTACTGTATAAAATACCCCATTTTGTCTACCTTGGAACATAATGGAAATATTGCTAATACTCAAGTTACTGTAGACATTTTGGGAGAAAATTTTGCTAGAATCTCAGCAGCAGCTTCGTATCCACTTGAATTTTTAATATTGAAAGAGCAACAAGAGAAACAATGGCTACACTTCTCTGCCAATGCACTACTGCATTGGCAGAGAAGTCAGTTGTCAATGCCATCCCAAAACCAGGAAAGGATCCAACATAAGCAAACAATTACTGATCTATTGCTCTGATCAACAGTTTATGTAAGATATGGGTAAAATGGTTAATACTAGACATTGCTGGTATTTAGAAAGCAATGATGTTCTCTCCAATGCGCACAATGTGGTTTTTGTAGACATCGTTCAACATTCACCATTTGGTTCATTTAGAAACATGTATTGGAGACGCATTCCTAAAACAAGAACATCTGGTTTCGATGTTCTTTGACATGGAAAAATATTATGACAGCCTGGAGATATGGCATATTAAAATACGTCTATAACTTAGGTCACCTTCCTCTATTTATTAAAAACTTTCTGTCTAGCCAAGTCTTTTGAGTCCAAATGGAAATTACACTATCTCAGTTATATTATCGAGAAGAAGGTGTTCCCCAAGGCTCTGTCTTAAGCATGGCATTCTTTGCTGTCAAAGTTAATTTGATCATTGAACAGCTTCCTTTCACTGTAGGCAACAATATATATATATATATATATATGTTGATGGAAGTTTTTCCACTTGGTTAAATTATAAATTAAAGATACCAAGAAATTATTTACTTGGTTTAATCCTTTATCCAAGTGTAAGCAAACAAAGTTTGCACCTGAAATATAATCAGGACAGACAATAAGGACTGGGGCAACTCGTATATGGCAGCTAATGACTTCACATTATTTGCATTAGTATCCCATAATGCAAAGCACATATCCTTATGGGTATGTATAATGCTATGCATTAAGGGAAGGGTCACTATCCAGACTGGTTTTGACCTTTATTGAGGTCTCATCAGTGGGAGCCAGACCCATAGGTGATACCAAGGTTGAATTAATACTCAAGTCATATTTTCATATATGAGTAGCCAAAAGGTGTCACACCTTACTATTAAAATACTCTGGATTAGATATAGTTGTTGGAAGTTTTTCCACTTGGTTAAACTATAAATTAAAGATACCAAGAAATCATATACTTGGTTTAATCCTTTATCCAAGTGTAAGCAAATAAAGTTTGTGCCTGAAATATAATCAGGACTGGGACAACTCTTAGTGATGGAAGCTAATGACTTCACATCACTTACCTTAGTATCCCATAAAGCAAAGCACATATGCTTTATAGTTTAACCAAGTGGAAAAACTTCCAACAACTATCTTTAATCCAGAGTATTTTAATAATAAGGTGTGACACCTTTCAGCTACTCGTATATGAAAATATGACTTCGGCATTACTTCAACCTTAGTATCACCTCTGGGTCTGGCTCCTACTGACGAGACCTCAATGAAGGTTGAAACCGGTCTGGGTAGTGACTCTTCCCATAATGCATAGTATTATACATACCTGTAAGGATATGTGCTTTGCATTATGGGATACTAAGGCAAGTGATGTGAAGTCATTAGCTTCCATATATGAGTTGTCCCAGTCCTGATTATATTTCAGGCACAAACATTGTTTGCTTACACTTGGATAAAAGATTAAACCAAGTTATATAATTTCTTGGTATCTTTAATTTATATATATATGTTGATAATTTCACTGTCTATTGTTACTCTTGTAACATGAGGATAATTGAAAGACAACTTAAACAATCACTTGATCATGTCTCTTCATGGGCTCATAGTAATGGGTTCAGATTTTCAGCAGAAAATAGTCTGTGTACACTTCTACCAAAAACATACTCTTCATCCAGATCTGGAGGAGTTAAGAATTAGACAAAGTGTTATTCCAGTAGCAACAGAAGCCAAGTTCTTGGGCCTTCTCTTTGACAGAAAGCTCATGTTTCTCTCATTCGTCAAATTAGAAAAAGTGTAAGAGAGCCTTGAATCTCCTTTGCACTCTATTGTCTACTGAATGGGTGCAGATTGATCTTTGCTTTACCTTTATCATGCACTTATGTTTAAGGCTAGATTATGGATTCCAAGTGTATGGTACTGTAAGGCAGAGTGGTCTGTGATAGGGGGATCCTATCCATCATCAAGAATTAGTGAAAAAGCTGCTGCTTCTTTTGACACATTGCATTGAAACAAATGAACCAGCTCTATCACTTAGATGGAAACAGTTATCTTTCAACAATATTCTAAAAATCGTCTCTTCCAAAGCAGCCTATGTGGACTAATATCTTTTCTCTGTGTTCGGAGGCACGCACACACACCAGATTGCCACATGTCTTTTTGGTATGCGTGTTAAAGAGATTATGCAAGCTATTCGCATGAATCCTGACAACATTACTTGCACTGAATGTAACAGCACTCCTATATGGCAGGCTTCTGCTCCATCATGCAACCTCTCACTGTGCCAGCTAAGGAAATCTGAGACTCCATCATCTGTGTATATTCAGTTATTTAATGTGCACAGAATATTCTTATTTCCTTCCCATCTATACTGATGGCTCAGGATTTGAGACCTCTGTCGGTTTTGCTGTATTTCCTGAGCCATCAGTATAGATAGAGCCATCGGTATATTCAATACTGATGGCTCTATCCACCAGGATAGAGCCATCGGTATATTCAATCACATCTACTTGATTGCAGCAATTATACAGCAGAGTTACATTCAGTTCAGCTTGCAGTGTTCGTATAAAAGAAAAAGACACTCAAAAGTGTATAATTTATACAGATTCATTGAGTTCCTTGTAGGCTATCTTATTTGTAGAACCTTGCAAAGCACTGGTTCTACAGCTGTTGTATAAATTAAATTCTTAATTTTGAAATTTAACTGTACTGGGTTCCTGGCCATATCAGAATTAAAGTTAATGCAACTGCAGATGCTAGATCAGCTCATATCTTTTCCAAATACTGCTTGTTAGTCCTGTATCCAGACTATAGACAATTTAGAAGATCGAAAGTTAATAATCCAATGGCAGTAATCGTGGGAAGAAGCACTGACAAATAAATTGCACGAGATTAAGACTGAAGTAAGAATTTTTTTTTCCACCAGAGTCAGGCCAATATTGTAACGGTGGGTCAGTAACTTTAGCATGCCATGTAGATAGCAGTGCAACTTGGTTTTTTGTGTGTGTGTGTGTGTGTGTGTGTGTGTGTGTGTGTGTGTGTGTGTGTGTGTGTGTGTGTGTGTGTGTGCTCTCAATGATGACCTTAATGTGAAGGTTGAAATGTTGAGTGTTTATTTTGGTTTATATTAAACTTAAAGTTTTACTCTAACAGGGAAGTCGTTTCCATAATTTTCATGATGTAATCTGATCACTGTGTGAGCATGAAGGAAAAGAGAGGAAGTTGTTTGTATTATTTGACTTTGCATAGGTCAGTCATCTTTTACATATTGCTTTTTACTGAGGGCTAATGACTCACCTATGTACAATGCAATATACACACAGTCTCATCATTTGTCATGTTTTGGTAGAATGTCAACATTTCACTCTCTAGAAAGGAATGAATTTTTTTATTACACTGGCTGAGCCATATATCGTCATGTAGATTTTATAGGACTTGGACAAATTGCATGAAGTTTTAGCTTTCTAAAAAGAATCAATTTATATAAACACATTGGATTATATATTCTATTTATGTGTAGATAGTGGTTTGCTTTACTTAATTTTCTTAAAAATTTGATTTTTGTTCATAATGATATTTATCAATTTATCTCTTTATTATGGTTTATTATTATGTTGAGTACCTCTCTAACCTTGGCAGAGCTGCTGGGTGCATATGAGCTGCCTTTGTGCAAACTTAAAAAAAAACCCTGCCCTTGAAAATCAATGAAAGTAATTAAAAAAAAAACATTTTTATAATTATAATATATATATATTTATTACAGTACTAAGTACAAGAGTAATCACATATGCAAAGTAAAAGTATATAATTAAATAACAAAATAATTTTGGATCATATATACATAAACTTATAAATACAATCACATCATGCACCTTATAAAATCACAAAATTTTCCCCTTTGTGTTTTTAATGCCACAAAATTCTTAATTAATTCACCCAAGTCTAAACTATTCATAATATCATTTTCTATAGATATTACGAGTGTTGTGTGAAAAGTTTGGTAAATTTCCAATACACAGCAACACGATTTGTTCATCTTACCAGTGTCGGCACGTGTCATCTTTTTCATGACCCCTAGCAAAATTTTAGCCACATGTGACGTGTAGTTCTTGTTTGGCAAAAAAAGAATTTCAAATTCAAACTACTGCATTCGCATTTTTCATAAAAAATGAAGAAAAACAAGTTTCGTGCAGTGATAAAACACTTTTATTTGAAGAAGTGGAAGGACGTGCAGATCAAAGCTGAGTTAGATGCAGTTCATGGTGACTCTGCACCAACATTAAACACTATATTTGGATAAATGAGTTTAAACATGGTTGTAAGTCCATCAAAGATGAAGTGCTCTCGACTGAGGTCACTATGAAGGAAATGATTAGGAAGGAAATCCATAGTATCATTATGGAAGCCCACCGAGTGAAAGTGCATAAGATTGTTGAGATTGTAGACATCTCAACTGAACAGGTGTATAATATCCTGCACATGAAAATGCTGTGTGTGCGCACTGTAGTGGATCCACCACTACAGCAGCAGTCAAAACAGTGGACAATGCCCGGTGAAAGAGCACCGAAAAAAGCGAAGACTGTTTTGTCAGCTGGGAAGATGACCACTGTGTTTTGAGATTCCCAAGGAATTATCATGATAGACTATTTGTAAAAGGGTGAGATGACAACAGGAGTTATGCATAACTTTTGGACCGTTTAAAAGAAGAACTGAAGAAAAAAACAGCCAGGATTGCGCCCAAAAAAGTGCTCTTTCATCAAGACGGTGCACCGTCCCACACATCAGCCAATTCTGGCTGATGTGTGGGATATGCAATTCGTGCAATTTTCCCGAATTGAGGACAAAATTGCACGAATTGAGGTTCATATTGGTTCCACATCCACCGTATTCTCCTGACCTCCCCCCCCCCTCC
Source organism: Typopeltis vanoorti (assembly GCF_054136105.1). Lineage (NCBI taxonomy): Eukaryota > Metazoa > Arthropoda > Arachnida > Uropygi > Thelyphonidae > Typopeltis > Typopeltis vanoorti. The sequence continues at coordinate 60,874,656 of NC_143570.1, read as the reverse complement.
TCCTCCTCCTTGTGACTTCTTGTTCCCAAACTTAAAAATTTGGCTCTGTGGGAAAAAATGTTAAATGTTCTTCGAACGAGGCTGTCATATAGGTTGTCAATGACTCTTTTGCACAATTTGACAAATCCTATTTTTTAGATAGGATGAAAAAATTGGAAACTCACTGGACCAAATGTGTCGACCTCACTGGAGAGTATGTTGAGAAATAAAGGTGATTTTATAAGAAAAATTCCGATAATTGGACCACATGTTTATTAAGATAAATAAATGAATAAATATATAAAAAAAGAAAAACACCCGGCAGTTTCATAAGTCGTTTGATTTGCATCTTCAGGGGTCAAAGGTAACTAAAAGTTTAAACACAAGAAATGAGAAATTACTTAAAATAGTTCATTCTATGTAGTTGTGGCCATCTAACTGTTCATTAAATTAAATATCCAAATGCAGATTCAGTGCAATGCTAAGTTTGAACAATGCTGGATGCTGTCACGTTCACATTATCCAAGGTCTGACTTGGATAATGTGAACATTATCCAAGTCAGATTATCAATTGAACATTATCAATGCTGACCAAACTTGGTGTAGAATTAGTCCCTGGTTTTTGTTGCATTGTGTTGGAATTCTGAGCATGTTTGCAGCTTCTTTAAATTTTCTTATGTAACAATTTTTTTCAATGTAAGACATGTTTGTTTTTTTGCCAGAGTACATTATGGCTGGTGGAAGTTGTATGGTAAGCTAGGCCTGATTTGTGTTCTCATCTTTTTTGCACGTCTTTTTGGTGTTCGTTCATGCAAATTTCCCATAATCTTCCCATCTGGCCTATGTAGCAGATGCCTCAGGAACAATGAATTTTATCAACACCTGATTTTTTTAAAGGATGATGTGGAGGTTTTGGGGGATGTAGAAATCTTGAAATTTTTTCCAGCGGTAGAAAAGCAAATAAAAAAAACCGACTTATGAAACTTGTCGTTTTTTTTTTTATTATTATTTATCTTAGTAAACATGTGGTTCAATTACCAGAATCTTTCCTATGAACTGCTAAACCACAGAAACTTATGCCTACAAAGGTGATTTTTTCCAAAAAAAAATGTGTTTAACTTATTTTTTTACCAAACTAAACAAGCCTTGTATAGACAAATCTGTTAAACATTCTTGGGTTATGGTTGATTGTAAATAATTTTTAATTATTTTGAGTTTTGAGAAACTTCTTTTCTCTGAAGCTACTGGTAGTGTTAGGTAAATTCTTAAAACAACTGAAATTATTTGGAAACGTATCATGTAAATTGTTGTCATATATGAAGTTCTAGAAATCGTGAGGGGATATATCTTTTTTTTATGAAACATTGTCATGTTTTCAGTTCTTCGAAAAGGATATTGTAATCAGTATCACAATCATTTGGATTTTTATCATTGCTTAATTTCAAGTGTAAATCTGCAGTATTTTAAGATATCTTCCTCCTTACTGTTTCAATGCGTTTTCATTATGGATGATTTTAAATATTTCATTATTCTCCTTAAACAACATACGATTAAAGATGATAGCGCTGTCTAATATTGCAAAAAGTAATCATATTTTAAAATTATTTTTTGCCTAGTTAGAGGTTCATCATTTGCTTCATAACCAAAGATTCTTTTCTTTTTTTCTTTTTCAAATATTTGGAAAAACTAGTTTTACATCCAAAATATTCTCCTTAAACAACATACTATTAAAGATGATAGCGCTGTCTAATATTGCAAAAAGTAATCATATTTTAAAATTATTTTTTGCCTAGTTAGAGGTTCATCATTTGCTTCATAACCAAAGATTCTTTTCTTTTTTTCTTTTTCAAATATTTGGAAAAACTAGTTCTACATCCAAAATATCTGCCATCTTCTTTGCAGAATAACACTTTCAAAATTTTGATCTGTGTTTTAATCTGTTAATTCTTTTGTAATTTGTTCAGCACATTCAATAACTGTTTGTATATTAAATGAAAGGTGTTGCATCATTTTACTGGTGATATTAATTTTAGTTAATACATATCATGCCATATAATAATTGAACAAAGAAATTTTAACAATGTAATTTTTAGAACAAGATTATTAGCTTGTGCTCTTGATTTGATATCTTTAGTTGTGTCTTCGATTATTTCCAAGAGGGTGTTATAAATTTCATCTATGTTAATTTTAAGAGTATAGGTTTTATGACTTCTATACAGCTTTCCCATCTTGTATTTGACAACTGTTTTAAAGTTAAATTTTAAATAGGAGAATTCAATATAGCCCATTGCTTAGTAAAAGTGGAATAATAATTGTACAATTCTTGGACAATGCAAAAAAAAAAAAAATCAACTGTTTCAAAAGATATTTTTGCTGATGCAGAACTACTACTAAATTTCATTATTGAAACAATTACTAAATTGTTTCAATAATTTTTTGTTGAAGTCCGTTATGTTTACCATGCACATTCACACCATTGTCATATCCTTCGCCGCATAAATTAGAAATATTGAGATTCCATGATTGTAAATGATTTAAAAAAAAATCCATATAATCCCTGACCAGTGGTGTCATCAATAGCACAAAATCCCCCAAAAATGTTCTTGAATTTCTGCTATTTTTATTTTTGTTATGATATACAAATCTAATAACAAGAGTTAATTGTTCTGTATGAGTTATGTCTGGAGTTGTATCAAGAATTATCGAGTAATATGTTGCATTTTGAACTAGTAGGATTATATTCGCAGGCTTCTCTCAAAAAACAGTCAATTCAAATGTATGTAAGATTACTCAAGAAGACTAACACAATGACACTACCAGATGCATGCGACCATTGCTATGCTATATCTAAATGAATACAGGCCAGATACATCATATGGACATTGTATATATATATAATTCTTGAATTCCTTAAATGGTGCCATAAAAATAAATTTTATTATTCATATAATCAATCGAAATGCCACTCCTTTGATTAATTGCTCTTGTGCGGTGAACAACCTGCACACCTACACGTGGCAGCCCTGACCTTTGGTTTGGAGCAGTATAACTCTTGATGTCCTCGCTGATAAACCCTAACCAACCAAGCTTTCAGCAACAATCTCTCCAGTTAACTTGTACCAAAACTATTTAAATGTAGTCCATCTCTTTCTCTCTCAATTGGTTCTATCTTTTATTCAAAATCATCCCACACATTCACAAACTGCTCTCATTTCTCCTCATATAGTGCTGCCAATATATTATTATTCATTAGCATTGCTTGACATTTCAACTTATTACTGTCAAACCTGATTGACAAATACATTGACTGCACTTCCATGCTGTTATTTTTACTCTCCTCAACAAACCTTCTGATATTCATTCTTGCATTTTTCTTGTTCTCAAACATAACAGTACAGTGGGAAAGGTCAGTGTGTTGCCAAGTTATGATAATGAGTTAGGACGGAGAGCCAGAATCATGAATGGTATGCTAGCAGAGCTGTGTGAGGAGAAGGGAATGCAGTTTGTGGATGTATGGCATGTGTTTGAGGGACGAATAGAATTATATAGCTGTGATGGATTGTATTTGAATGATTTTGGAGTCAGTAGACATGTTCACATACTCCTCAAATCCAGTGCCTCAGTTGATAGACTGGAGAAACTGTTGCTAAGTGCAGTGTGTGAATCAAGCAAGAGATGAAGTCAAAGAGGATAATGGTAATACTCAGTTACATGAAGAGTATAAAGAGCAACCTAGGAGAGTTATCAGGTTGACATGGAAGAGATTTTTTCATAGAATGGGGAAGGGGTGATAAAACAAGAAGCAATCCCTGGAAACTGTATATAGAAGGTGTGAGCAGAGGAGTGAGGAGAAGGTTTTTTACATAGAGAGTGGTTGGTGAGTGGAATGCATTGCCCAAGTTGTCAATGTTGACACATTGAATCAGTTTGTGATTCAATGAGTCTCTGACTCCGTGGGAGTCAGATGTTAATAATAGTCAAAGTAACAAAATGATATCATCATCAACAACCACTTTGCTCACATACTCCTCAAATCCAGTGCCTCAGTCATTGCTCATTCTGCTTCCAGGAAAACAAACCTTAAGCACCTTCTCATTCACCACACCATTAATTATCGAATCTCTACAATTCCACTCTCACGTCATTCATTATCTTTTACACTCAACTTTTTTTTCCTGATTGCATTCTTTCTCACTCTTCAATCTGACACATCCTCTATTCTCATTTCACTCTGCATATACTTCCTTTCTTTTTGTGTTGCATGGTGATCAGCATTCATTTTAGAAATTATGGACTTTACAACCGTGTTATAAATAACTATTTTAATTTCCCAACGTTTCGACCTTCATATTAAGGTCATCATCTGGAGTATATACAAATAAATATACAAGGACAAGCTGAATTACATTTCACACAGTAAGCTAAAGAAACAATGATTTGATCACTGGTTATTTTACTGGCATGACCTCTAGTGAAAAAAAAATACAGATAAAATTAAAATGAATTAAATTTTTAGATACATCAAAGCTAAATTCTATTTAAGATAACATGGGAGAAACATTCTTTCATATAGATAGTTTCTTACAGTAACAATGATGTCCTATTTTTTACCATGACAATTGTTATATTAGATTTAAGATTCTGTATTATCTACAGTCCTGCTTATAGTTAGCTCTTAGGGAGAAAGATTTTGTGGGTAGAATATGTACCTTCCATATGCTTGGGATTTTTAATCCATCATTATTGTTCAGATTGGGGTAGGTGATAAGAATCTCACAGGCTTCCTTAAATTTGCATTCATACCATGTTTTGGTGTGATGTAAACAACTGGTGCTTTTCCAGTCAATTCTATGTAAAGTGTTCAGGGCATGATCAGAAAGGCCAGCTTCACCATAGTTATTATATATAATGTGTCATTTATGTTCCTTTTGTCTGATAGGAATTGTGCATCCTGTTTCCCCTATATATGGTAGATTACAGGTGCAAAAAATACGGTATACTCCAGGGTGGGCCAGCAGAGGGAGTGGGTCTTTGGATGAGTTCAGTAAGCTTTTTAATTTTGCAGGAGGTTTAAAGGTGGCTTTGAGGTTGTATTTCTGTAGTATTCTATCTGATGTCCCTTTAATGTAAGGAATGGTTATAATTTTATTGTAGTCTGGTTTATCTTTGTTTTTTATTGAGGTCTTGTAGAGAATTTTGTTAATAGTGTTTTGGCTGTAACCATTTTTTAAGAAAGTATTGCTGATAACTTTAAATTCGTCTTTCAGCGCTTGTTCATTGGAGCAAGTCTTCAAACCCCTGTTTTTTAGAGTATTAATGATGCCTAGTTTTTGTGTTGGGTGGTGGTAGGTGTTTATGTATACATATTGGCCAGTATGTGTTGGTTTCCAGTAAACAGTGAAGAAAAGACTGCCAGAAGGAAGATGTGTGACAAGTGAGACTGGAAAAACAGAAGTGTGTTCTGTTTTTCAGTCTCAATTGTGAATTGTATGCGTTTGTGTTCAGGTGGCTAAGGAAAGTGTCTGGCAGCTATGGGGCCAGATCGCGAAAACATTGTCAATGTATCTAAGCCAGACTTTGGGGTTTTAAAGGAGAGGAATCTAGAGCATGTTGCTCAAAATGTTCCATATAAAACTTAGCAATGGGGGGGGGGGGATAATGGCAAGCCCATGGCTGTGCCTTCTTTTTGTAGGTAGAAAGCCTTTTGCCATACAAAATAACCAGAATGTAATGTAATACATGCGCAAAGATGATATCTGGAGAGAATTTGTTCTGTAAAAGAAAGATTGTGTAATTGATTGGGACATTCGTAAACAGGGAAGAGATGTCGAGATGTCAAAACTGACTAATAAATCATCTTTTTCTAATGTAATGTCTTTGATTATGTTTATGAAGTGTTGTGTGTTTCTGATATATGAGGGGAAATGACCTACCAACTCCTTGAGTGTTGCCGCTAATTTCTTGGCTAGGTGATAATTCTGGCTGTCTGTACCTTCGACTATCGGCTGGAGTGGTGTGTTTTCTTTGTGTATCTTTGGTAGACCGTAAATTCTCATTCCCTGAGAATTTACGGTCGTGTGGAAGTAATTTTTTGACTGTATCTTTGGGCCATGTAGTAATTGATTTAAGTAGTTTCTCTGTTTTCTTTTTTATTCTATTGGTTGGGTCGTAGTTAACAAGTTGGTATGTACTATTGTCCGAGACTAGCAGATTAATTTTTTCTAAATATGTGGTTCGATTTAGGATAACGGCTGCACTTCTTTTATCAGCTCTAGTTATTACGATGTTCGGATTTGATTTTAATGATTTCACTGCTGTTAATTTGTTTCGTTAAGTTGCTTGTTATTGTTTTCTTATAATTTATATTTAAAATGTTGGCGGTTTCTAAACGTATTTTATCTGCTATGGTATTTGGGATGAATCTTAAGCCTCTTTCAATATTACAAAAAATCCAGTTTGTTCATCAATCTGGGTGCTATGGCAAAATTTAGACCTTTGCTGAGTAGCGAGAGTTCATCTTTGTTTAAGGCATGGCTGGATAGGTTAACTACATTACTGTTACCTGCAGACGATTGGTGGCTCCTGTTATTTCTTGCTTCTGGTTGGTTGTTAACGTTCACTGTGAGGAAATTCAAACATGTCCATTGGTTTTGTCGATCTTTTAGTCTATGAAATTTGGACGAGATTTTCTTTCTTAGTTTCATTATTATCTGTAATCTTTGAGGATAGTCCAAATATCTACGTTCAAGTAACTTGAAAGTTTACATTTTACAACAACGTGAAATCATTAAAATCAAATCCAAACATCATAATGACTAGAGCCAATAAAGGAAGTGCCACTGTTATTTTAAATTGAACCACATATTTAGAAAAAATGAATCTGCTAGTCTTGGACAATAGTACATACCAACTTGTTAACTACGACCCAACCAGTAGAATAAAAAAGAAAACAGAGAAACTACTTAAATCAATTACTACATGGCCCGAAGATACAGTCAAAAAATTACTTCTGCACTAAAATAATTTCTAAAATGACTGCATATGCTTCATCTCTTGTCTCATCTTTACTGATTCAGCTTTCATATTTTGAATCACTTTCTCACTGCTCACACTTTTTTTTCTTGTCATCAGTCATTCATGCTGTTTTGTTAGTATCATTCACTTTCTTGCAGTCAGTCTTTTATGCTGTCTTGTCATCCTTCTCACTTGCTTCCATACCTACACTCATATCTCTTGTTCTCCTTATTGCCTTCTATTTCTCATATCTGAAGAAGCTTCATAATCAGAGCATGTTAAGATGTTCGGTCTTCTTATATAATATGAAAATTTCTTATGTGATATGTGCTCCACATGCATATATATTATATTCATGGCAGTCTGCTATTCTTAGAAAATCTATGCTATTTGTCTTTTGCACTAATCCATGTGCAGACCTCACTTGAATCACCATTTTGTCTTGGATCAGTGAACACCCATAAAAAAAACACAAATTAATTGCTTTACAATGTAAAACTCAACCTCCTCACCTCTTCCAACCAATTTCAGTTTTACACAACAAAATTTAGTTAAAAATTATCTTTGTCACCATACAATAAAATATAAAAATTTAATTTATCCTTCTGCAGTCTTTAGAATCAGTGTGTTACCATCACAGACCACTAAGCAACCCTTTTTTTAACCATTTATTTTTCTATGATAATATTGATGAGCTTTTAATGAAAATCTTTCCATGCAAGGTTGGAAAAATCTATTGCATTATTATCATGCCAATGAAAGTAAGCCCACAGACTTTTAATCTGTTCTCATAGAAAGAATTCCATAGACCTCTCAGAATCTTTGTCACTTGCCCCTGGATTCTCTCTACCACTTCAGCTGACTAGAGCTGTGTATGAAGGAGAAAAAGAACTTGTCTATCCCTACTTGTTAATTTCTTCTTGCACGTCCATGAAATTTGATATGCTGTTTTGGCTGCCTTCGCAGTATACCTCTAAACTTCAATTTTCTCTCCACATTCATCCATAAGTCCCTCATCTTACCAGTTTCCTGCACTTCAGTTTCACAGCTTGTTATCTCTTCCCAGTGTAGCCTTACACTTGACTACATTAAACTGGCAGCCATTTACCTTTGCCCATAGTGCTAGTATATGTAATGTAGTGATAGTAAATGAAGGTGATGAAAAGAGATCCTGCAGGATCTCCTCTCATCACCTTCATTTACCATCACTCTTCCCAATTTAGCATCATAACTGAATATTTCCTGTTGAATCCTTTCCTGTATCACTAATTACAAAGTAAATAACAGAGGACCAAATACTGATCCCTTTAGTACACAACTGGTCATGGTCACCTGCCTTCTCCTGAACTAATTTCCTCCATAAAGTACTCTTTGATATCTATCCATCAGCAATCCCCATTTGCTCTAATTTATGTAACAGAGTGTTCCTTTGTGTTCTTTTTTATGTTCTTTATGTTTTATGTTTTATGTTCTTTGTTATGTAACAGAGTGTTTCTTTGTTTTCTGTGTTCCTTTGCAAAGCTCAGCAGTATCACTTAGTAGCCATTTCCATTATCCAACTTCGTTATCACTTTATAAAAAAGAAGAAAGCAAATTACTTAAAGCAAGACCTACCCTTCAAAAAAACCACATTGACCCTTATAATACTTAGTCTTGAATTGTATTTCACCAATTTCTCCAATACCTTAATGTCACTCCAATATGCTATCTAATCCTATGGCTGTGTCCACATTGAGGTTCTGCAATATTTTAAACACTTCCATTTCTTCAACCTCTATTCTTCCAGCAATGAATGTCACATCCGGCATTGCAACATTACCACCACAACATCAGGGGTGGGGAACCCTTGGTACACGTGGCATGCCAATGACTTTTTTCTGCACATAGGGTTCACCTTAAAAAGTAATTAAATAAATAAATACATATCCAACATCTTTTCTGAGTTCTATATTTTAACTTAATAGAATACAATTTTATTAAGTAGAGCAATACCAAATAAAAATGCAATAAAGAAAAAAACACTGTCAACTGTTTTAGTAACAATAAGTAATAAGAAAATGAAACAACCATCCTATTTCCAAGCCATCTATAATGCAGTTGATTGATTGATTGATTTGAAAAATTGATTGATTTTCAAAGTAGCTCAATCAGGAAGCAGAAATTTGTTGACCTCAGAGTTGACTTGGAAAATATTGAAAAGAAGCGATTAGAGACAGGAGTAACAGAGAGAAGTACAGAAAACGAGTTACTAAGGACTTGGAATACTATTCCAGATACTTTTGTGTGTTTAAAAACCCTTGCAACAGCAGTACTATCCATTTTTGCATCAAACATATCTGATTCACAAGAATATATAGCATCTATATATTCTTGTGAATCATTGTTCTCTGTGATGAATTTTGTTAAGTCTCGTAATAGGAGTATCCTTACAGATGAAACTAATAACACATGCATATATCTAAAGGTTCCCAAATATAAACCTGATATAAATTATCTGTGATCAGTGATGCAGCAGAAGTTTCATTGATGCTAAATAAATAAATCCATTATTTTTCTTTCTCTATTTTTGATTTGATGTTTTCTGCTAAAAAAATTATAAAGATTAATTTCTGTTTGATATATTATGTAGGTAAAATAACATTTTATTTTATCTGTAATTTTTTATGTATTATTCATATGGGATTAATAAAATAATATCTTTAATTTTATTTTCTTTTATTGTGCTTTAGTAAAAATTGCATCTTTAAATTGTGTGGTGGTATATGGCAGCTTGAATTACACTTAAAGACAAATAAAAAAATATTCATGCTATCAACAGGGTAGAAGGACTTTTAAGTAAAAATTTCCTAATTTTTACATTCATTCAATCTCACATGACTTACAATAATCTTTGATTTTATCGCTCTAGTGTGATTTTTGATTATTTGAAAAGGTTGTTCTCCAATACAGCAAATAATGTTCCCCAAAATTTCATTTGGCATGTGAGAAAATTTTGCATCAAACGTTTGGAAATTTTGGCACACACACTTAAAAATGTTGCCCACCACTGACCCACTGACCTAGATGGTTCATCCCTGCAAAGTGTTCACTGAGTAATTCAATTATTTGGTTTGCTTCTGTTACTTCCCCATCATCAGCACTCGTAAGTCATCCTTCTATAGTAATTCTTCCTTTTACTTATCACATAGCAAATGAACTCTTAATGATTCCTTTTAGCCTCATCACCTAGCTTCCTCTCATAATTAACTTCAGCCTTCCATTACCATACAGGTCACCCTTCTTGCCTGTGCCTTATACTACTAATAGGACATGCTGACCACTTTGTTTTTTTTTTTATTCCCTTCACTACTTTTTCTTTGTCTGCAACTCCTGTTTAATGATGCTATTCATCCAGTTCCTATCTGATTCATCCTTCTGACTCTGAGTATATATTCTGATATGCTTTCTTCAAACACCCTGTGACCACCTCCCATGCACCACTAACATCTCTTCCCTCCCGATTCTTATGCCATGTCACTGTTGAAAGTTGACTCCACAGCTTGTCATAATCATCTGCTTTGTAATTCTGCATATATCTCTTTATTAATAGAAAATTCTGCATGCCTGACAATCCCTCAGGTCAAGACTACACGATCACTTTCCCAAAGTGGAGGTAGTGGATCAAAATTGGTTAAGTTCTTAACTGTAGAATCGCACATGTACCACAGTAAAAATTTATAATGTAGATATTTCGTCTTATGTATAATAAGACATCATCAGTGTAAAATTGAACAACAATAAGGAATTTGAATAAAGAAACAGTAGACTTTGAATCCCTCTATTAGCCTGAAATGTATATGTACACCCTCTGTCCAAAAAGAAACCAAACATTTTTGAAAATGGAAGAAACTAGTGGCGCCACCTGTTGTATCTTTTTGTTGTTGAAAGCGGCAACCTTCATTAGTGTTGTGCCAACTGTTTATGACATTTGTTTCATTACAAGCAGAGTTATAGTGCCAAGAGTGACAGTGTGTTTTGACGAACGGTCGGAAAATGAGTTTCAAACAGAGCTGCGATTGACTTTTGTGTTAAACTTGGTAAAAGTTTTACCGAAATGCATCGAATGCTTCAAAAAACATACGGTGATGAATGCTTATCCTGTAATCAAGTTTAAGAGTGGTTTAAGCGATTTGAAAGTGGTCATGAGACGCCTGAGGACGACGAAAAGCAAGGCCATCCAAAGTTAACATCCAAAAAGTGTGTGATTTCATCAAAGAAAACCCGAAATCGTCCGTGAGATTGATTGAAGATGAATTGGAGATTACAAAATCAACTGTACACATTTTCATGGAGAGTTTGGGCCTTCATAAATTGAATTCGCAATTTGTTCCCCACAAGTTGACTGACGACCAAAAAATATATCGAATTGAACACTGCAAGGACCGCATTAAAACTGCTTGGAAGAACTCAAACTTCCTTGAAATGATCGTTACTGGTGACGAAACGTGATGTTTTGAGTATGAGCCTGAAACAAAGTGCTGAGTGGAGACCACCAGAAGAGGGGCATCCGAAAAAAGACAATGCTGATTTATTTCTATAATCCCAAGAGCATTATCCACAAAGAATTCATTCTGCCTGGCCAAACGGTCAATGGTGAGTTTTATCTCGAAGTTTTGAAGCGATTGATAGCAAGAATTCGTCGCATACGGCATGAATATCGTGATGCAGGCAGCTGGTCACTTTTGCGATAATGCACCATCTCATCGTTTGAACATTGTGTGATAGTTTTTGAGCAAAAACCGACTTTGTGTGTTGGAGCACTCTCCGTATTCACCTGATTTAGCTTTCTCTTTCCCTGACTTCATTTGCCAATGAAAGGAAAGTGATACGACACCACTGAAAATGTTCAAGCAGCAGTAACCACTACCCTCAACAGTATCCCAAAAATTGATATAAAAAAACTCATTTAACGAATTAATTGACTGTGCCAAAAGTTGTATCGAAGCTGAGGGAGAGTATATTACTATTATTATTAAGAGAGACTCATCGAGGGAGGCCACATACTACACACACACACACACACACCAGCTATCATACTTATTCTTGAATTCATTCACACTGCTTGCACTCACAACATCCAGTGGCAATCTATTCCAATCACGCACCACCCTCTGAGAGAAACATCTAGCCCTTACACCCTTCTTAGCAGCCTTCATTCTCAGCTTCGAAGGATGCTCTCTCGTCCCCCCCCCCTCCTTCTATAAATTGAAAAATACCATCATTCCAAATCCTCTATGACCCTTTCAGCAGTTTGTAAGTCTCAATCATATCGCTCCTCTTTCTCCTGTTTGCTAGTGTCTGCAATCTACAAATTCTCAACCTGTCTTCATAATCAGTATTCCACAATCCTGATATCATTTTTATCACTCACCTTTGTACTCTCTCCAACATATCAGAATCACATCGGAAACCAGGAGACCAGACCTGCATGCAATAGTACAAGTGAGGTCTTATCAAGGTCTTGTAAAGAGGCAAAATAACATCCTTATCTTTGCATGTGAATGTTCGTTTGAGCATTGCAATTATCTTTTGAGTTGTATTTGCAATCTTTGCCACATGGCCCCTAAACTTCAACTTCCTATCTATTAACACTCCAAGATCCCTAGCCTCATCAGTTTCTTTTAGCCTAATCCCACCAATATAATACGACATTGGATAGGTAATCATGCCGAAGTGAATGACTTTACATTTACTGACACCCATTTTCCCATGCCCACAATTCCAGCTTATTCAAATCATTCTGCAAGGACTGCATATCAGCAGCATTCATGATTACCCTGCCTATCTTTGCATCATCAGTAAATAACTGTATGTCGCTTGTCAAATCCTTCCCAATATCATTAATGTATAGATTGAATGACAGTGGACCCAGCACTGATCCTTATGGTACACCACTTGTTACCTTAAACCTTGCAGACTCAGATCCCCCGTATACCACTTTTTGATCTGTCAGTCAGCCATCCTCTTATCCATGCTAATGTTGTATAATCCAAACCCATTTTCTCCAATTTATGCAGCAGTCTGTCATGTTGTATTCTGTCAAAAGCCTTTGCTAAATCCAAAAAGTATCATGGTGTATCCATTCCCCTTGTCTAGTTCAATGGTAACATTGTCATAGAATGTGAGCAAGTTGCTAAAACATGACCTTCCCTTAGTAAACCCATGTTGTTCATTGCAAAGTAGAGATTTACTGTCAACCCATTTCTGAATGCAGGCCCTAACTCATTTTTCTAAAATCTTCACCACCACTCCTGAGATACTAATTGATCGATAGTTTGATACATCAGTCTTTGCACCACCCTTGTGCAATGGAATTACCATACATTCCTTCTATTCCTGTGGAATCTTCCCTGTTCTGAGACTCATATTAAACAGCCTGGTCAAAGGAATGATCAATTCAGCTGAACACTCTTTTAGCACACATGCTGATGTTCCATCAGTCCCTATTGCTGAATTCTTATTCAGTTTGTGCAACAGCTCTAATACCTCGGCCTCACATGCCTGCGTTTCTTCATGTAGTGAAGAAGTAACAGTGAGCTCAATGTTGCATTCACTAGGTTGATAGCTTTTAACGAAATGGGCACTCATTAACTGAACAACCTCTTCTGCATCAGTAACCTTCACTCCATCTGGATTTAGAAGAGTTATTCTTTCATATTCATTCTTTCTTTTACTTGCAGCATATCGATAGAATTCTTGTGGGTTGTCTTTAGCACACAGAGCCAGTTTCTTTTCATAATCAGGCTTTGCTTTCTGTACAACAGTTGTGACTATTCTAGCCTGCTGCTTATAACGGACGTCATCCTTATGCAAACGGTATTCGTTCCACATCATCCTTTTCTTATGAATCTCTTGCTTAATAAGATTACACATCCATTTGACTCCTACTCTATTTATTCTTCGAACTCTCAGGACACATTCTGATATCGCATCATTTCAGTATTGTTTAAATGCTTCCCATACACTGTCGATATCCTTTCCATCCAGCAACCGATCCCATTCCACAGAACTCAGTATACTCCACAGTTGGTCATAATTTCCTGCTTTGTAGTTCTCAACATGTAACCTTTTCTGAATGGAACATTCATAAACTTAGTCACTTCCCAAGTGAGTACCACATGATCACTGTCACCAGCTGGAGGCAGAATAGTTACGTCTTCAACTGAAATGCCATCTAACACTATAATCAAATCTAGCACTCTTTGACCTAGAGTTCCTTCTATCACATGCTGCTTGAGGAAGTTGTCCCGCAACAGCTCAATAAATGTATTTTCATTCTTCTCATGAGATTCTACTGTTACCCAATCAATATTTGTGTAATTAAAGTCTCCCATTATGATTACTCTTCTCGCGCTCACCTTTTCTATTTTTTGATGCATTTCTTCATCACCAGCAACCGATCCACTAGGTCTGTAACAACACCCCACTGTGTAATTTGTCTTATTAGATTCTACCTCACACCAGATGGCTTCAAACTCACTGCCACGTGAAATATTGCTAGTAGTATTACTACATTCATAGGTCTCAACTCTAACTAGATTTAAGTCATCCAATATCATTAGCAGCATGCCCCTCCTCTCTTATCCGCTCTCTCCTTCCTAAAAATACTGTACTCATGACACTCAGTACCAGTAATAGGTCTGATTCTGATAGCCAGGTCTCACTAATTTCTACAATCTGAAGTTGCAACATATTGACTAAGGAAACAAACTCTACCCCTTTGTTTCTGATACTCCTAGCATTCGTGTACAGACATAATAATCTACCTTCATGTTCTTTAGTATACCTTTGTTTGCAGTCTGCCTGACCCAATTGGACAACTTGCAGATCTCTATTCTTCTCTAATGCTTTACACATGTAGACATCTTTGCACACATATGATTGGTCCAAGCCCGAAATCATTCTCACCTCGTCAACATTCCCATTACAAATCCCATTCCCATCATTAATACAGTTGTATACCATTTTCACTCTTACACTCACATTCACATCATTCCTCTCTTTATAATTTAGTTTCCCTGACTCTCTGTGTTAGGTCTCATACCAGTTATTAGTTTTTCCAGACTCCTGATACCAAACGAATTCAGATGTAGGCCATCCCTCTTATACAAATCCAGTCTTCCCTCAAACTCACTCCACACATCGGAAAACTCTCCTCCGCTCCTTCTACATAGCCTATGCATTGAATTGTTTGCCATCATAGCCCTTCTTTTTGATTCATTTTTGTCATAGCGAGGTAAAATACTAATGATTTTCACTTTCTCACTCTTCATTCTCGCCTCTTCCAGCATCCCTTTCATGTCCTCTCTCATACTGAACTTATCACCAATTAAATCGTTCGTACCTACTACAACTACAATTTCATTTGCTTTTCTTTTCTGTTTTTGAATTACTTGAGTTATATTTTTAATTTTTGCTCCAGGAAAACTCAATGTTATAACTCTCTCATCTCTAGCATGTTTTATTACAGAGTCACCATACCAAATAATTTCTTTCTTTTTACTAATAACGTCACTTACCCGATTTTCATTATTTTTTGACTTGCCTATTTCCTTGCTTTGTTGTTTCTTATTTTCCTGTTCATTTTTCTTTTTCTCCCTGTGCTCATTTAGACGTCTCAACTTTTTGCAATTCCTGCGTTCTCTCTCTCTGATGATCTGCTTCAACTTTGCTATTTTGGCGATTAATTCATTTTTTTTAACCTCCTCCATGTGCACAATAACCTCGTTGGCAGGGCTAACCTTCTTGTTCTCGCCTGCGGTGCTTTTTTTAGCATTACCGTTCTTGCCCTTTTTTGGCACCATTTTAAACGTATACTAAATATTAAAATGTCTTAATAAAAATATGTGATAAAATACTAAATACACTATAAAACACTAAAATCTACACTAGTATACTACAAAACTAATATTCTAAAGGAAAACATTAAAAACAGACAAAAATCACCAACTTTACAGGAGCACTAAATTTGCTGACCAAAATATTGATTAAAATAAATGATTTGAATAATTATAATTGGCCTGTGTTTTATTTTCTATCAAAAGTTCGGTTTCTTTTTGGACAGAGGGTGTATATTAGGCTGAAAATAGAATAGTTAAAAATAAAATGTACGAGATCACAAATTTCTTTAATACAGTTGAGGATAAAAATTTCCCATACTTTTGAATAGTAAGTAGTTATTACAATTGAGGGTATATCAATGAAGTAAGACTTCAGCACTTCGTATAATGCTTATATATGGATCTATATAGGAACTTGTTGTTTTCAGTTCCATGTTATGCCATCTAGATTTGTAAGGTTTGACAAGCCACAAGCAGTCTTGCCATAAGCGTTTGATAAGCAGGCTTGATGTTTAGAGATACATTTATTGATAGATCTTTCTGTTTGTCCATAGTAAGACAAGCTGCATGAACATGGTACTTTGTATACAGGTAGCATCAGTGGTGAGAGTTTGGAGGAGGTAGCCGGTTATGAATTTGGTTGATTGGTTTATAGGTAGTGATGAATTTATATTTTCTCGTAATTTTTTGCTGCCTCAGAGATGCCTTTGATATGTTGGTATAGGAGTCCTGTGAGCTTCTTGTATGGGTTGCTGTATAGGAGAGTTGTTAATTATTTTTTGAGTTATTCTTGATATAATCCAAGAATAACTAAAAAAATAATTTAAGTAAGGAAGGCTGTTTGTTTGATAGTTTCAGTTCTTGTTTTAGAGATTCTTTGTGATACTAAGGGTTTTATGATGCCATATTTTTGAGATAGATGGATGAATGACAGACTGATGTACTGTGGATATAATGGAGTTTAGGAGTACTCTTTTTTATAATGTCATTGGCTTTTTTTTACTCAATTTTTAGGGCATTACTAATGTTTTGAAGAAATATATGAAGAATATACAAAAATAATAATTTTGGACATACCTTTGTAGGATCATCCTGGTTGTCTTCTTATTCAGCGGCATCCGGTGTATGGCAATATACATTTGTATGACTGAAAGGAAGTGGGGGGGGGGTTGAAAATGTGTAGATGAATTGATTGGGGGGTTGAATTGCAGGTGAGGCAAGAGATATGTGAATTTTAAAACTCTGGTTTTAAGGGTTGGCTGAGAATTCCTTGGAAAGAAAGTGAAAAGAGAAAATTTTTTGTGGAAAGGAAGATAGGATATGAAGGAACAAGATTAGGCATGGGAGTAATGGGGTGCGAGTCATTTTGACAGTGCGTCATCTTTGGAGCTTCTGGAAAAAGTAGAGGCTATATCTTGGCATTGGTGTTTTTGTCTTGGGTGCGTCTGTATTGTTCTCTATTTGTTGGAGTTGTGACCTAATTTTTGATGTTTTGGAGCTTCCAACTATCAGAGATTATATAGGGATGGTGAATGTTTATTTTATTGGGTTTTTGTCACATTTTATGGCTATCATTTCCGATATTCTAAGCATTGTTTCGTTTTCCTGTATATGGCTTTGTCGATTTGTGGGGTATGCTTTTATTCAAGAGCGTGGGCTGCTATTTCTGTTTTTCCTGTATTTTGTATTCTGTTTTTCTTTTGGTTATTTCGTTTCTTATTGTTTAAATGTTCTGGAATTGGTATGTTGCAGTCATGGAAGTGTTCTTGTGATCTTGCTGTAAAGATCTGATCGTGGAACCTGTGAAGGTGACATTGTAGTGTTTAGCATTTCTTTGTGTGTGTGTGAGATTTTGGAGATTTTAGAAGTGTTGCCAATTTTTGGTTCGTGGTAAACACCAATTTATAGTCAGTGTGTTTAAAAATGCATTTGTAGGCTTTGTATGTGTTCTGGATATATGGCAGTTTGATGACTTTTTATGTTGGGAAGCTTGTTTTGGTTGTTGGATTGTTCTGACAGGTTTTTGCTGTTTTGTTGGCATAATTTATTAGCTGTGTTGGGTATTTCGTTTTCTAAAAATCTGTGTTAATTTCTTTATTTCTGTGTTGAGATAATTATGTGTAGTCGAAAACTTGTATGCATTTATAAATTATGCTAGGATGACTGATTTTTTGATAGAATAAGGATGGCAGCATCAGTTAACCATGCTACTGGCCAAGACATCTATAGACATCAAGGTTATCATGGATGCAAAGTGCATATTAAAAATTTTAATACCATTGATATTACATTGAAATATATGATAGATACAAAGCATGTGAAGATCTGTATTTGAACCATAATGGCCAGTGAGGTGGTTAAGTGGAGTTAATTTTTGATATGTGTGGGTTTGTGGAATATTTTTGTGACTATTTTGTTGTTTGTTCTAATTAATGTCAGGTTTAGGATTTATGGATTTTTCATGTTCTGTTTCTATAGTGAATTTTAGTCTTTTGCTGAATTCATTAAGGGACGCTTGTAAAGTTGTTAGAGGTTTTTTCCCACTTGGTTAGACTATAATAAATTCAGTTTAATCCTTTATCCAAGTGTAAGCAAACAAAGTTTGTGCCTGAAGTATCTTCAGGACTGAGGCGATTCGTGGTAAAGGTGGACCAAGCTCTCATCACTACTTGTCTTAGTATCTCCCACAATGCAAAGCACATCTTCTTGTGGACATATATAATGCTATGCATTAAGGGAAGGGCCACTATCCAGACCAGTTTCGACCTTTATTGAGGTCTCGTCAGTGGGAGCCAGACCCAGCAGTGGTGATGCTAAGGTGGAAGCAATAGAGAGGTCATATTTACTTATAAGAGTTATCAAAAGGTGTCTCACCTTATTATTAAATTACTTTTTGCTTCCACCTTAGTATCACCACCTCTGTGTCTTGTTAATTTTGATCTTGTTAACTGGTTAATTTTGATCATTCTATATTTTTTAGATCCATATTTTACCCAGATATGAGTAAACAAAAGTTTGCACTTGAAATGTTTTCATGAAAGTGTAAAGTTTTGTTTGCTTAGATAAAATAAGAATAAATAATAAAAGAATATAATTTCTTGTCAGCTATAATTTATTTTCCTTCCTAACAACAAAAACAGTCTGAAGAGATGTCCTTATTTAAATATATAGGTTTATAATTCTAAAATTGAAGATCATAATTGCGTTAAAAAGATTTCAATGTTCGTTTTAGTATGAAATGTGACTAAAAGTCATTTTCATTTATAATTGCAACTAATTTTTATTGTATTAAACATTATTATTTTTTGTATTGTTTTTAGAACTTAATTCATTTCCTGATGTTGATCCAAAAGAAGTGTATGTTGCAGAAGGTGAGATATTGTCTCTAGATTGTAACCCACCTACTGGATATCCAAAGCCTACAATATTCTGGATTATTCAATCAAATAGTGGAGCTTTACGCAGTATTAATAGGTATATGTTTCAAAACTATTATTTGAAATGTGAAAGAAAGAAATTATTTCTGTGTACATACACTATACGAGGGTAGTCTGAAAAGTGCTTGGCCTCGACCATAGATGGCAACACTATCGGCAAGATTTTTTTTTTCTAAGTTGGTGCATCTGTCACAAACATCCATGTGAAATTTCAAGTCATTCTATCAAGTAATTTGTTTTATACAGTTGTCTATATCACTTGAAATGGATAAAATTGAGTATTATGCAGGCTATAAAATTCTTTGTAAAGGAAGGTTTAATGCCAAAAGAAATTCATTCCAAGTTCATAAAAGTTTATGGGCACTCTTCTTCTTTGGTTTTGACAATTAAGAAACAGGCTGCCGAGTTTAAACATGGCCCCAGCCTTGAAGATGATCCATGTGAAGGACGTCCAAAAAGTGTAACAACACCAGAAATCATTCAACAAGTGAACAATATGGTATTGGATGACTGCTGAGCCACTGTGCATGAAATTGCTGAGACTATAGGCATTTCAAAAGAATGTGTAGGATATATTTTGCATGAAGAATTGCAAATGAGAAAGCTTTGTGCAAGATGGGTGCTGTGCTTGCTCACAGCAGATCAAAAACGCACTCGCATGAAAATCTCTGAACAGTGCTTGGAGCGTTTTAACAAGAATAAAAGTTATTTTGTGTGTCGATTTATTACTATGGATGAGACTTGGATTCACTATTACATACTAGAATCCAAACAGCAGTCAAAACAGTGGACAGAAGCCGGTTGTTCAGTGCCAAAGAAGACAGTCTGTTCCATCAGCAGGAAAGGTCATAGCATCGGTGTTTTGGGATGCTAAAGGAATTTTGTTTATTAATTATCTTGAAAAGGGTAAAACAATAACCGGGGAATACTATTCCGATCTTTTAACCAGACTAGATGAAAAAATTCTTGAGAAAAGACCTAGTTTGCAGAAGGAAAAAAAAAAATCATCTTTCATCAGGACAATGCACCTGCCCACAAAGGTGTTTTGGCAATGGGAAAATTAAGGGATCTGCACCATGAATTGTTGGAACATCTGCCCTATTCCCCAGATTTGGCTCCCTCTTCCCAAAACTAAAACTCTACCTCGCTGGTCAGCGTTTTTCTTCGCATCAAGAGGTGATCACAGCTGTAGAGGGGTAGGTATTTTGCAGATCTTACTGAGAACCACTACAGGAACGGGATAATGGCTCTGGAATAAATGTATTGGTCTTAAGGGAGATTATATTGAAAAATAAAAATAATTTTGAAATTATAAATTCTTTTCTTCATTGTTAGGCCGAGAACTTTTTAGACCACCCTCGTGTATATGCATGTATTTGATTTTCATAAATGAATTGATGTAAAATAAAGCAAGAAACATGTTTAGAAAGTCATGCATTGATGCTTATGCTATACATTTCTGAAATAAACAATTATTAACCATATAGAAAATAAAAAAGTTTGCAAATTGATATAAAATATTTTAGAAACTGATGATAAATAAAATATAAAATATTTTGTTTATCATCATCAGTTTCCTGATATGTGTCCTTGAGGAGTGTACACTCTTCTAAGACAGTAATACATGATTAAGTTTTCATTATTACTAATCTCCTATCCACATTTTCCCCTCCAAATTAGTCTGTTACTTGTCAGTATTACAGTATTGTTATATTTTGGTCTTCTAGGGCACTTCTGACTCAATCACTCCACCTAGATCATGGTCTTCCTCTGAGGTCTTTTTCCTGGCATCATGTACCTGTTTTGCCAACCATTCCTCTCCTCTTCTGTTTAAGTGACTGTACCACTTTAGATTAGCCTTGTTCACACATTCTTGAATGCTAACAATGTCAAGTTCCTTCTTAATATCTTCATTTTTATTATGAAGATTAAAAATTTCCTGATCTTTTTAAGAACTCTGACATGTGTGGCCTGTAATCTTTGCTCCAGTGCTTTATTTCTAAATAGGGTTTATCGGTCTTGGCCATTTTTTTTCTGTTCCCAGGACACTTGAGATGTTGTTTTTCTAAGTCCCAGGAATTCCCAGCACTATACATTGGCTATCATAAGTATTTTTTCTCCACATGACTCATTAGAGCTACTGTTCTATAATTTTTGCAGTCTATTTTGCTTCCTTTTTTGTGAATGGGTATTAGGATTGATCTTGTCCATTATTTTGGTATTTTGTCTCCCTCCCATATCATGTTACGAGGTGATCAATTTGTCTATTATCACGTCACCACCATATTTCAACATCTCTTTCCAGTAATCTCATCATTACCAGGGTTTTATGGTTTTTCAGATGTTTTAGAGCCTTTACAACCTCATCTCTCAGTATATCTGTTTTATCCTCTGTGTATGGTGGTGATATTTCCCTCAATTCATCAATTAACTTCTTTTAGACCTCAACATCTCCTTGTGTCTTATATAACTGAGTAGTATCTTGTCCATCTCTCTCTCTCTCTCTCCCATTTCTTCTGTCTTCAGTAGGATTTCACCATTTTCATTATTTATGGTTCTCTACTTTGGACTATTTCTTATTGATCTTTGTGAAGAAGGTAGTTAGGAGAGACAAAAAATCAAAATGGCTAGAGGAACAGTGCAAGGATATTAATAAATACATGGTGAATAAAGATATCTCATGATCTTTAATTCTCTTTTTTCTTGAATTATCTTTAATATCTCTTGTGAGATCCTCATATTAGGCTTTTCTATCTCTGGAACTGTTTGTTTCACTTCTTTCTTGATTGCAGACACCGCTCTGTTGTTTCTCTCTTCCAGTTCCTTTTCTGTAATAGATTTCAGATCATCTTCAAGCACTTTATTATATGATTTCCCTGTAATTTCCTCACTCAGTGTCCTCATCTCTCTCTCTCTGCCTTCACTTGAGTTTCAACTTGATATTGGCAATCACTAAGCTATTATCCAATTCCGTGTCTGCTCTTTGAAATCTTCGAAACTATTGAACTGATGTGGCCAATCTCTTGCTTATGAGTATCATGTCTAGCATGTTCTTAGTTCTTCCATTTGGTGATCACCATGTCTACTTCCTGCAGTCTTTTTGCTGGAATTGTGTGTTGCAAATTACCATGTCATGCTTCAGAGAAAATTCAAGCATTCTTTTTCCTCTTTCATTGCTTTCTCCATATCCATATTTGCCCATTATTCTTTCCCATCCATTGTTCTTTCCAATCTCATTGCAATTTCCTCCAGTAATTAATATATCTTTCTTTGGTACTGATTTCAAGGTTATTTCCAAGTTGCTATAGAATAACTGTATTTCTTCTTCAATACTTTCTGAAGTGGGTGAATAGACCTGAGCTGCTGTGATGTTAAATGGTTGTCAAAAGTTTTTTCCTTGGTTATAAATTAAATTAAAAAAGCCAAACAATTATATGCTTAGTTTATCCTTCATCCAAATGTATGCAAAGTTTGCATGTGAAATATCTTCACGATTATTTAAACACATTTCCAAAAACTGAGTAATCTACAGGATCACTCTAAATCTCACTGATTGACCCTAAAGGATCACTACTAAACTCGTCACTCCAGGAAAGGAAACTCAGCAGTGGCTCCACTCAGTGACGGAAAGGCAAAAACCCATCACTGAGTAGAATCGTTCTGCTTCCTAAGAAGCAAGTCCAAAAACAAACATTATTAAGCGTCATTGATGAACACTAGACCAAGAAGTGATGTCAAAATTGAAATAATGCAGAAATCATATATTTCCCATATACAAGTAGTGAAAAGGTGTCACACCTTATTATTAAAATACTCTGGATCAGAGCTAGTTGGTGAAAGTTTTTTCACTTGGTTATAAATTAAAGGTGCTAAGAAATATATTCTTGGCTTAACCTTCATCCAAGTGTATGCAAACAAAGTTTGCACATGAAGTATCTTCACAACTAAGCTACTTGTATATAGATGCTAATGATGTCACATTTAGCACATTCATATCGGGGTGATTGTAGCTCTCTGGCTGCGAACCTAACCATCAGGCAAAGCAAGCAGAATTACCTTGGCACCTGGCAATTTTGTTCCTGTGTGTCATCGGACATGCCACTTTACTGATTAGTGGAGTAATAGGGGTAATATATTAAACGGGAGTAATGGGGTAATATATTAAAAAAAAATAATTAAAGAGAATGATATATTTGAAAGAGCCTCCATAACTCATTTGATATAGATGAAGCCCTTTGGTCAGAAAGACCTAAGTTTGATTCCCATCAGTGACATGAGGAACCTTTTATGGAGGTAGGGGGGTTTCATCCCCTAGAACAGGCAAACTGGCCCCATACACACATTGGGAAGCATAGGGCTAACCACCTTATCCTTGAGTTATGGTTGCAGTTGCGAAGTCCAAGAATAGTTGGAAAGTTGTGGGTACTTAAGTGCCTGCTAGGACCACTGATGATGATGATATATTTGATTATTAGTTACTATACATGATTTACTAAAATATGTAAAGAATAGCAAATATAAGGAAGAAAAATAATAGGTATGAATAAAAATACTTTCAGTGCTGTAAAATGAGTAATTTACATCTGTGATATTATATATATGCTTCTGTTATAAGTATCTGGCAGTGGAATGAAGAATACATGATCGTTTATGTATAAACTCTACACTTTCATTTACGATGGGCATAATTAAAAAAAAACAACAACTATGAATAGATGGAAAGGGGTTTATCTGCAAAATATAAATTACTAACCAATAAAGAACAGTGACTGCTAGCTAAGTAAATAACTATAGAGAGTAGCTTATCCTATGATCTAATAATGCTGATCTGGTGATTCGTGTGGGGGTGGCACGAATACATGTGGGTTGATGGGGGACAACTCATCTTGTACTTGTTATGTGTATTTCTTTCCTTTTTTTTTTATATATTTCAGTTTATTTCGCTTTAAATTTTTACTCCTTATGTGTATACTGTCTGAAGACTAGAAGCAGCTGTCTGTATACAGTGAACAACACTCCCTCCCCAACAGCCACTATACTGCAGATGCAAGAAAAACAAGTAGTTTTAGTTATATTATCACTGAATAAGGCACAGAGACATTTGCAGTCTGGGTAATATATTTGTCAACAAATAGTGTAATTAGAGACAACTGGGATAAAAACAGCACTACCTAATGAAACACATTTCCCCTCCCAGAGAAACTATGCTGTTTGTTGTACTGCCAAACACCGTATCTAACTAAAAGCAATTGTCCTAACATTTGTCCAAATTTTCAGTTTCATGAAATAAGTGTGTGTTTGATTGCATTTGAAATTTTCAATGTCATTAAGACATATCGCAAATGCTAAGCTAACTTCAAATAAAATTCTAACAAAAGAATTGCAAGTAACATGGCATATAAATTTTGTGTCGGTGATGGTAATGAGAAGTCTCATGGGTACTGCGAAACACTTCCCATTGTGAATGTGCTAATCGCCTTAGTATCCCATGATCCAAAGCACATATCCTTTTGGGCATGTATAATGCTAAACATTATGGAATGGGCCACTACCCAAACCAGTTTCAACCTTTGAGGTCTCATCAGTGGGTGTCAGATCCAGAAGTGAAGATACTTCACATGCAAACTTTGTTTGCATACACTTGAATAAACCAAGAATAAAATTTCTTGGCATCTTTCATTTGATATTAAATGGTCTTGCTGCAAATCTTGCCATATTCTTTCATTAATGTCAAATGAAAGCTGCCAAGAAATAAAATTTCTTGGCAATAATACATCTCTTCCTTTTTTACTGAGAAGAAATCCAACTTCTGCTTCATGTTTTATACTATTGCTATATCAGGTGATTATTCCACTTATCTGCTCTGATTCTGTCCAGTACATCTCCACATAAACGAAGAATTTCAATTGGTATTGTTCCATCTCCTTGCGAAGTAAGTCTAGCTTTCCAGGATCCCATAAAGTTATGGACATTCCTTGTTCCTACTGACAGCTTGTCTCTTGTTGGTTTTAATTTTATTACATGTGTGTCCATCTGAGCAATCCAACCCCAATCACTTAGTTGGCTATATGGATCTTGTTTATCCAGGCATTGTCTGAGCCACTGCACAGAACATTTTATTAGTGAGCTTTGATGTGTTGCCTCTTTTCACAAACCTTCCAGTCGATAATACACTAGTTCTTCTTTCCAAAATTTAGATCTCTGACATTTGTGAATTTCATAAACACTATCTTAAATCGGAATATTTTAAATGGAATAACCAGGTCTTTAAACAAATTGAAAGTGCAACACTGGAGCCACACTTTCACCTCTTATTGCTAACTTATATTTGGACTCTTTTGCAACTTTGGCCCTTAATATGCCCTCCCCTCAAGTTCAGAGTATGGCTGAAAGATATTATTTTCCTGATCTCCATGTAGTCACGAGACTCATTGCAGGAGATCAACGCTAGTAAACACAGTCTATCATACCACTCCTTAAAATTATTCCCAGTCTGCACATTCACCACCTATAGATGATATCTTTGCCATTTGACTACATGTTGTACAGACTCTTCAACTTTTTAAAAGTTTCTAAACAATATCCATTCTGAAATTAGTTTTAATGTTCAAGAGGAAAAGAAGGATGTAGCTTCATGGTCAGAGCTGAAAAACTGGGAGGACACCACCACATAGTCTTTTTAAGTAATGCTGACAACTGAGCAGAGCATCAAACTTAAACAGTGATGCCAAGGTTTTGGTAAAAACATAGAAAATAAATATCAGGAAGGTGGAAAATATTTTGGTGGCTATTGAAAACAATTAGAAATGGAGAAAATCTATTGTAAAAGAAATCAGAGATGATCAAGGTGATATGAAAACTGAAGATACATTTTCTAGATGTCTGGAATAATTACTTTAAGGATCTGAACAAATGAAGATGGGCTTCACATTTTGAGATTTAGCTAACCATATTGTATTCTTAGACTAACATAAAATGGTGTCACAAAATGTTAGACTCTTTTTTGTGTTGTAACATCACTAAGTTTAACCCACACTGTCTCATGAAACCATGCAGACTGTGAAAAGTTGTAACAGAAGAAACAAGAGAATTTCAGGGCCTTGGATCTGATCATCTCATCAGAGGATGTTATTATAAATACAGTGTCAAATCATCCTCCATTTGGTGAGGGTGACCATAAAGTGATTACCTTGATGATAGCTAGCAGTGTGAGGACCTCAGTGAGAAAAGGGTATATGTGAAACTACAAGGCTGGTGATTATGAGAATTTCAGGAGACAGCTTGCAAATGTAGCATGAATGATGAGCTTCAAAAATAAAGAAGATCAATGCAGCTTGGGTGATATTCAAGAACTGTCTAGTACAGTGTTTCTCAACCTTTCTAAGGCCAAGGACAAGTAAAATGCTGAAAACAATTCTATGGACCACTAAGTTACAGAGGCGTAGCGATCTGCCCCAGGAGGCACTTTTTTTTTTTGGCGTTTAAGAAATCTTGCCTTACTGTCTATAAAACAGCAACTGAGTGGTGAAATAGATTTCGGCAATGTCATCGACGATTTTGCACACAGAAAATCAAGAAAAATAACATTTTAGAATGTTGGAATTAAAGTTTAACTTAAAAAATAAACATCATCAATTTCCTGCCATGTACCCTCAAGGGGTGTACAGGATATGATAGTACTACATGAAAAAAATTACATCATTACTAACTTCCTATCTACAATTATCCTCCAAATCAGTCTGTTACTTGTCAAGACTCCAACATTATCAGATCTTATATTTCTATCGTCTAAGGCACTTTGTACCGTATCAATCCACCTATATCTTGGTCTTCCTCTGGGTCGTTTTCCTGCCAACCTGGCAGAGAACACTTGATTTGCTAATCTTTCTTCGCCCATTCTGTTTAAGTGACCACACCACCTGAGATTAGCTCTGCTAATGCATTCCTGGATGTTGACAATGTCAAGTTCTATCCTAATATCCTCATTTTTAATATGATATTGCTGTTGATGCCATCTGTTCACACCTATAATCTTTCTCAGGACTCTCATATCTGCGGTCTCTAGTCTTTGGTCAAGTGTTTTAGTTCTAACCAAGCTCTCAGATCAATAAGTTAAAACTGGTTTGAACATTGTCTTGTATACAGCTAATTTAGTGTTCCGACTAATTTCTCTCTTATTCCATATGAATTTATTCAATTGACTTCCTATCATACCAGCTTTGCTGATTCCGTTGTCTATTTCTATATTTAATTTACCATCTTCAGTAAAAATCGTGCCTAAGTAGCTGAAATTATTATTATTATTATTATTATTCAGGCCTCCAAGGAGTCAAAAGACTCATCGAGGGAGGTCCTTTCTAAGACAAAGTCTGTCAAGACTCATCGAGGGGAAGTCCCCCTCTGAGAAACACAAAGTTTATCATACCACTCCTTAAACCCACTGACCGTTCTCGCTCCCACCACTCCATCAGGCAATGCATTCCACGGCTCAACCACCCTCCACACAAAGAAACCACTCCTTACCCTCTTGCTCACAGTTTCCTTTCGTAACTTCCAGGGATGGCCTCTTGTCATCACTCCTTCCCGCTGATCAACCAAGCGAAAGAACTCCCCAGTGTCAACCCTGTAACCACCTCTCAACAGTTTAAAAGTCTCAATCATATCACCTCTCCTTCTTCTATCCACCAAACTCTGCAGTCCACATTCTCTCAGCCGATCCTCATAACTATCCTTGTACAGTCCTGAAACCATCTTTGTCATCCGTCTTTGTATCCTTTCCACGGTTAATTTATCCCCTTCAAATCCTGGGGACCAAATCTGAGAACAATAGTCCAAGTGTGGTCTGATCAGAGACTTATACAACGGAATGATAACCCTCTTATCTCTGCAGGTCAGTGTCCTTCTCATAATAGCAGCAATCCTCTGTGTTACCTTCACCACCTTTGCAATATGTCCCCTAAACTTCAGGTTTCTATCAATCATCAACCCCAGATCTCTTGTCTTCCCTACTTCCTCCAGTATAACTCCTCCCATAGAGTATGCAGCATCCCATCGATGTTTCCCAAACCTCAAGACCTTGCATTTTGCTGCATTAAACTGACACCCCCATTCATTTGCCCATCTATCTAGCTTATTTAAATCCTCTTGCAGGGCTACCACATCTGCACTATTACTAATAATCCTTCCAAGCTTCGCATCATCCGCAAACAACTGAATATCCCCCTGCAATCCACTGGCTATGTCATTGATATAAAGGTTAAACAATATAGGTCCTAGTACTGAGCCCTGTGGGACCCCACTTGTAACCCTCTGCCTCCTGGAAACTGCTCCACCATACACAACTCTCTGATACCTATCAGACAGCCAATCCTGAATCCAGTTGACCAATCTGACATCCAGACCCATGTGCTGCAACTTAAATATCAGCTTATCATGTGGCACCCTGTCAAATGCCTTCGCCAAGTCTAAGAAAATTGCAGTATATGCCTTTCCCTCATCTAATGCTCTTGTAACTTTATTATAAAAGGCTAGCATATTGCTAAAACAAGAGCGTCCTTTCACAAATCCATGTTGATTCTCACAGATAACATTACCCTCATCTGCCCAATGCTGTACACGGTCCCTCACTACTTTCTCCAAGATCTTAACAACTACTGATGACACACAGACTGGCCTATAATTAGACACTTCCAGTCTGTTACCACCCTTATGCAATGGCACTATCTTACCTTCCTTCCATTCCCTGGGCACCTTTGCCAAAGCCAGACTTTCATTGAAAAGCCACGTTAAAGGTATTGTCAATTCCCTAGCACATTCTCTCAAAACTCGTGGCGAAATACCATCCAGTCCCACAGCTTTACTGACATCCAGAGTACTCAGTATCTGAAACACACTCTCCTCCTGTACCTCCAGACCTCGTACCAGTCCTATCCCTCTAGCATTAAAACTGACTCCTCTAGGATGAAATACTCCAATAAAGTGTTCATTGAACAATTCCACTATGTCCTCTGCATCAGTCACTCTATTCCCATTTTTATCCCACAATATCATTCTTCCACAGTCATTTCTCCTCCTAGTGGCCACATAGCTAAAAAATTCCCTAGGATTTTCTTTGGATCTTAGGGCCAATCTCCTCTCATATTCCAGTTTCGCTTTCCTTACCACACGAGTCACTCTTCTGGCCTGTGTCTTATATTCCTCATGCATCTCTTCACCTGTCTCTTTATATCTCTTCCATAGCCTCTTTTTCGCATGCAATTCCTGTTTAATATTGTTTGTCATCCACTTTACTCCAAATTGCGCCCTCTTCTTCACTCGTGGTATACAACTTACCATTGCTGATAACAAATATTCTTTCACAATTTCCCACGCACTGGTGATATCCCGGCCTTCCAATTCCTCCCTCCATGAAACTTCCCGAAGTTGACGTCTAAGACTATTATAATCACCTGCCTTATAATTCCACATAAGTTCCCGTCTCTTTGATACTCCTGCATGTCTATTCATTTTCCAAGTCAAAACCATATGGTCACTCTCTCCAACTGGTGGGAGAGACGTCAACTCAGTTATTATCAACTCTTCTGATGCTATAACCAAATCCAAAATTTTTGAACGTCTTGTTCCCTCTGTTACATGTTGCCTAAGACATTTGTCCCTCAAGAATTCTAGAAATTCCATTCCCCTATTGTTACATGCATGTTCCTCTCTCCAATTTATACTACTGAAGTTAAAATCTCCCATAACAATCATTCTTCTTGCACTTGCCAAACTTAGCTGTCTAAACATCTCCTGGTCCCCATCCTCTGTGCTCCTGGGTCTGTAGCAACACCCCACTAAATATCCTGTCTTGCCTACCTCTACCTCACACCACACGCTCTCAAAATCATTTGTCTCACTACCTTCCAAATTCTCCACTCTTAGAGGACATAGGTCATCACTTATCATAAGCAGCACCCCACCACCACGCTTTCCCCTCCTATCCTGGCGAAAAATGCTATACCCAGTGACTTCTATTTCTGTTTTTATATCCCCTTCTGTCAACCACGTCTCAGTGATCGCAATAATTTTTGGCCAGGCTGATGCTATCTGCGCCACCAATTCCTCTCCCTTATTCCGGATACTCCTGGCATTAGTATACAGCATATAAATGCCATTGTTTCTATACCCAGCATTATCCCTTCTAGACTCCACTGGGCTCAGTCTTACCTGACATTGTCTCCCTTCTCCCAAGTATCCATTCCCACAAGAGGCCACCCCTGCTATCATCCTCCCTGGGACACACTGACTCGTTCAGAACAGCAATCTCTCCAGATGCCTACGTCCTTCCTCATTCAAATGCAAACGGTCTCTCGCAAACAACTCCTCTCTTTCCTCAAACGCACTCCAAACATCCACATATACCAGTCCTCTCTTGTCACACATTCTCGCTATTATGCCATTCAATATCACCGCTCTTCTGCTCAGCTCATCATTATCATACCTAGGCAACACGCACACTATTTTTCCTCTCTCTGTCTTCTTCCGTACAGTCTCAAGCAAAAATCTCATATCTCTCGCTGCCCGACTTACATTACCACTCAAGTCATTCGTTCCTACCATCACAATCATCTCATCCACCCTTTCACTTCTCTTAATTGCCATAGCCACCCTTTCTATTGTTCCTCCTGGCAAACACTCCTCACGCATCCTATCCTGAACACCACGGATCATTGAGTCACCATACATTATACCTCTTACCATTCCATCGCTCCTATTGTTTCCATTCTCTCCTCTTCTTTCATTCCCATACCTCTCTCTTCTACTGTTTCCATTCTCTCCTCTTCTAGCACTCCCATACATCTCTCTCATTCCCTCTCTCCTACTGTTTCCATTTTCTCCACTTCTAAAATTTTTCACTTGTTTCACTTGTTACACAGGTTCTCCATTCACAACACAGTTGACATTTTCAATGATTCTGCCTATTTTCATTGTCTTTGTCTTTTTATTGCTGACCTTGATACCATATCTATTACAACAGCTATTCAATTTAGTCAGAGAATCTTGCAGACTTGTAGCGGATTTATTTAGAAGTATAACATCATCCGCATAAAGCAAAGAGCTGACATTAACATCTCCAATTTTGATATCATGTTTAATACCACTTTCCTTCATAATGTGATCCATATAGATAATGAATAACAGAGGGGATAATGAATATCCTTGTCTCACACCAGATTTAACATTAAACCATCTTCCTGTACTTCCTTCAATTCTAACTGCTGACTTACAACTCAAATAAAGACTAAGTATTGCTTGATATAATGCCCCATTGACACCATATAACTGAAGCGTATTGAATAGCTTCTCTCTTGGCACCTTGTCATATGCCTTTTCCAGATCGACAAAACTTAAATACAGATCTTTGTTATATTCCCATGCTTTCTCGACTATTTGTCGTAAAGTGAAGATCTGATCCTGACAGCCTCTATTTGGCCTGAATCCAGCTTGTTCTTCACCAAGCTTTTCTTCCACAATTCTTCTCAACCGTTTCTCAAGTATACTGCATAGATCTTGCCAGGAACACTCAGTAGGGAAATACCTCTGTAATTCACACATGCAGTTTTATTTCCCTTTTTATATATGGGTACTATGAGAGCTCTACTCCCATCATCGGGAATTCGTCCCTCTGTCCAGGCTTTCTGAACTATGCGGTGCAGCCACTGTAAGACTCTTATACCACCATACTTCAGCATTTCTGGTCGAATATCATCTACTCCTGCTGCCTTTCCCCATTTCAAGCCTTTGATGGCTTTTTCTACTTCTAGTATGGATATGTATTCCTGACTGCATGCCTGGTCAGTGTTTTTTACCACTGTGCTGTCATCACTGCTTGTTTCATTTAGCAGTTTTTCAAAGTAATTACTCCATACTTCAAGGATATATTTTTCTCCCGTTTTCATGTCACCTTTATCATCTCTAACTCCTTTTACAGCACACTTTCCTCCATTCCTAAGCTTCTTCCACAACCTCCAGAATATTTTGCCACCTTCTTGATATTTATTTTCTATATTCTTGCCAAATTCCTCCCATGACTTTTGTTTAGCTAGTTTTACACAGTGTTTAGCATTCTTGCATTTGTTTCTGTATTCTCTAAGAGCACAAGCTGACTTATTTGTCAGGAACTTTTGATATGCTTTCTTCTTTTCCTTCACTGCCTCTTTAACTTCCTGTGTCCACCAGGGAGTTCTGATTTTTTTTATCCTTGCAGACAACCTCACCACATGCCTCTCTGGCAGAATCAATGTTTTCTTCAGAGTTTGCCACTGAATCTCCAAGGTTTGGTTACTGTTCTCAAACTCTTTCATTTTTTCTTCAATAATCTTTGTGTATTTTAGTCTACAGTTCACATCTGAGAGCTGCTCAACTTTTATTCGCTTTAAAACTTTCTTACATGTTATTCTTTTCAATATGAAATTCAATTTTATTCTGCTCAAGACTAAATAGTGATCACTTCCAATTTCAAATCCTCTGCACACTCTGGCGTCCTGCACCAAGGAGGAAACATCAGTATCAACAACAACACAGTCAATGAGACCCCTTCCCATTTCTTGTGTCCCCTCTCCATGCGAATCTGTGCACATTCTCATGTTGGAACATGGTGCCAGCAACAACCAGTCCATGTCCCGAGCAGAAATCCAACAGATACCCGCCACTGTCACCAGCTTTGCTCCCTTCTCCAAATTTTCCCAATACACCCCCGCATGTCTGACAATCACTTCCCACTCTGCCATCTAGACCCCCAACAAGGACCTACCCTTCCTTCTTCATTGTGTCAGCTGCCCTCTCTAAAGCATCAAAAAACTCCTCCACCTTAGTAGAACCTTCTGTGGGACCATAGGCACAAATAAGTCTCATTGTCCAGCTCCCTATTCTCATACCCACCCACATTACTCCACCTGAGACTGACTGCCATTCAAGATCAGCCTCGTATTCTGTGCTGAACACCATGGCCACTCCTTCCCTTCCTTGACTGTCACCGCCTGAACACAACATTGTGTATCTATTGCTCAGAAAGACCTCACCAGCTTTGGCCTTTTTTGCCTCAGTCATCCCCACCATGTCGATCCGGCACCCATCCAATTCCCCAGCCAGCTCCACTCCCCATGCCATCCAGGCCTCTCATGCTGATAGCACCGATCTCCAACTCTGGCGATGTTGAGTTGATGTGTTTTTTCATATTTGTTCCAGTAGCTGACTTTTCGCTGTTCGCCCTGGTTCCCTGGCAATAACAACGGGGGCCTTGTTTAACTGGGCGACGCCCGAGCCGGCATGAAATTCTGTCATGTTGTACTATCATTTTTTTATTTTGGTTATTTTGGTACCATCATTTTTTTATTATCTTTATTAATAAACATATTTTTTTTTTTAATTTATTTCCCTATATGTCATTTTGACTTTTCGTAATTTTTTTAAAAACCTAAGTAGGAATTACCAACATTTCGGAAAAACTGTGCCATTTATAACATAATAAATCTAAAAGCATGTTTGGAATACATATGAAAACATAATTAAATTGGAAGTAAATGATTAAAAGTGTATCATCATTGAACAAAGTTTTAATTTTTATTAAACAAATAAATAATATGATCTAATTATGTTACTACTTACTTTTAATGAGATGGTTGAGCTTCTCAGCCCTTTCAGAGTTGCTGGATATCTGGCTCAATATTGGTCAAATTCAGTCGAAGATCGACACACATGAACGCGACTTCTGTATTTTGTTTTTATCTGAAGGAGCGATGAAAATCCTTTCTCACAAAGATAGGTTGTAGAGAATTAAATGACTATTTTCAATGCTGCTTCAGATAATTCGGGAAATTCATTTCTCACTGAATTGAGATCCAAAATCGAGCCAAATCAAAATCACTTTATTGTATTTTAAGTCCACTGTCACTTGAAAGCTCAATTAACTGTTCTTTTTTCGATGACAAAAGGTTGTTCTCGTGACTGCAAGCCTGAAATGGATCGTGAACCCACAGAAATTTCTTATAAAAGTTATTCGAAAAATATGTTTCAAAATTCCATTTCAGATTTTTGAGGTGGTCATCACAAACCCTTTCCAGAAACTCAGAATCAACAAAAATATCATTTTCCACTAAAAAGGATTCCAATGTTGGAAAAGGTGCAAATTGTCTGTCTTTTACATAATTAATCCATAAAACCAGTTTTTTCTCGAGTGCCTTTATTTTGTTATAGGCATCAAGAACAGTTAAAGAATTTCCCTGAAGGGAGAGATTTAGTTCATTTAATTTCGAAAAAATGTCTGAAAGATAGGATAGTGTTGATAACCATGCTTCGCCAACAAGGAGTGATGCAAAATCAATATTGCGTTCATTTACAAATAATAAAACTTCATTCCTTAATTGAATAGCCTTGTTAGTACTTTGCCAGGGGCAAAGTACTAACAAGGCCAGCGAATTTCAGAATGAAGCAGAAGTTGTATATATATTCACTGCCCGTTTCATCACAGAGCACTGAAAATAACCTGTTATTTAACGGTCGAGCTTTAATAAAATTAACTAGCTTTACAGTGTTATAAAGTACAGTTTTAAATTATGGTGGCATTCTTTTGGAGGCTAACGCTTCCCTATGTATGAAACAATTTATCAAATTCGTATCCGGAGCTACTTCCTTGACCATGGAAGCAACCTCACTATGCCTGCCTGTAAGAGCACGAGTTCCATCTGAACAGAAGCCTATACATTTTTCCCACTGGATCCCTTTGTGTATTATGTAATTATTCAGAGTGTGAAATATTTCCTATCGAGTTGTTCAGAATGGCAAAGTTCTACAAAACAATATCATCTTGAATGTTGTTATCATGCACATATCTTATGTAGCATATTAACTGCACATCGCTTGTAACATCAGTAGTCGCGTCTATTTATAACGCATAATAAGGGCTCTTCTTAACTCTTTCAATTAACTGAGATTCTACGTCACCTGCCTATCATTAATTCTTCAACCGACAGTGTCCTTTGAAAGAGGAATCAAACAACATCTTTTAGTAACTTGTTGCCAAAAATCGTTTTTACCACATCTTTTATAGCTGGAAGTAGCAAAGTTTCCCCGATAGAATGAGGTTTCCCTGTTTTCGCTATGCGCAAACTTAAGAGATAGGATGCTTCCTGTGCCTTGCTATTAATGGAACCCATTGCCAAAACTATATCTTTACCATGATTTAATGTCCCTAAGCTTCGCTGAAAAAATTCAATTGACTTATATTTCACATCACAATGTTTAGTTTCTAAATGTTGTTGGAGTTTTGCTGGTTTTATACACTCGTTCGACAACACTTCATAACACGAAACACATTGAGATTTCTGTTCACTTTCATCTCCACACCAAACCTGAATTCCAAATATGAACTGTTATATTTCCCACTGTATTTTTTTCTTTGAACTGCTTGTTTTTTCTTCTTTAATAGTATCAGATTTAGTCACTGTTACAACACTTGTATCACAACTAGGGTTAGCATCACCAGTTTCATTTGCACTTCTTTTCAAAGTCCTAGTTCTAAGCCACTTTTCCATTATTAAAAAAACGTTTCTGAAAAATATATAAATATATAATACTGGTGTTAACTCAGGACACACTTTGTCCAAGTATCACTTAGCACCTCTCAAGATATACTGAGCCTTTGAAGGAAGGGAAACCTTCAATAATAAAAATCAATAAACAACAAGCCATTGGTAAATGTGGATAACACATGTTCACTTCAAATCTAACAAAACAGCAAGGGAAGGTGGATGCAATAAAATTATATTACTGTTCACTTCACCCTCTTTTATTATTGCTTCCACCTTTGAACATTCTGACGATATTTGTTGTTGTGTTTTTAAGTCTCCATTTGATTTCAATAACTTTTACTTAATTATTCAATTTTAATTTGTTTAGATCAATAATAAAATAAAAATATATATTTATTTAATTAATTTAAGTCTGCCTGCGAACCACAGGTTAAGAAACACTGGTCTAGTAGAAGCAATGTCAAATGTATTCCAAGAGTGAGAAGGTTAAATAAGGTAGGTATAAAATAGATGAATGAGGAGATTAAGCATGCGATACAGAGAAAAATGGCATTATGGAGGCATCATAAGAGGAGTGATAATAAGGAGGGTGACCTGGTTGGTAAGGGTAACAATAGTGCAGAGTGAGCAGTTGTAACAGAAGACTGCTTTTTATTTCATTGGCAGTTAGCTAATGAAGTAAAAAAGACCTAAGGGTTCTTTTGATATGTAGCCAGCAAAAAAAAAAAAAAAAAGAAAAAAGAAAAGAATGATTATGGAAGGATGACATTGATTAGAGAAAATGATATGAGAACAGCTGCTGAAAAGGATATAGTTGAGATATTTAATGAGCAGTTCATAAAGGTCTTTCATTCTTGTGAATGTGACATCATGGAGAGTTTGAGAGTAGTTGATGAGGAGGAGGGACGGACTGTAAGTGAGCAAGAAGTATTATGGGGAATTGAGCAAACCTGATTTAATAAGGCTGTGAGACTTGATAATATATCACCACTTATTTTGAAGTAATGTGCCAGGGAGTTGGCATCTGCCTTGACATCTTTGTTTATTACGAATCTTAAACTGGGTAAGTTCCAAATTAGTGGAAGGAAGGCAAGATTGTGCCACTTCACAAGGGAAGTGACAGAACTCAAGCATCAAATTACAGACCTATCTGTGTGTCATTTGTTGTGGTTAAAGTGTAGGAGAGGCTTGTGAGATTCAGAATTGGGTTGACAACAATGATATTATCTTTGATTAACAGCATGGATTTGCTAAAGGCAGGTTTTTTCTCCCTAATTTCAGATGTTCCTGGCATTTGTTGACTCGTAGGTCTGTAACCTACAAGTAAAGGCTATGCGAACGTGCGCAATTAACAGACATAACATACTGTCCTCTTAGTCTTACTTTGCTTTAATTAATCTTTGATTAATATGAATATTAATGCAAGACTATGAAACTATAGACCCCTTTGTGCTTGGTGAAAGGCTGTGACGGTTTGTCGTTGATTGGGGGGGGGGGGTCCTGGTATTTCTTAGGCCTCTTTATACTAGTTGAGCAAGAGCTGAATTACTCATCCTACTTGAATGCTGTTGCCAAATAAATGCATCCATTCATGTTGACCATTTACACTGCATGTGATAAGCACCATCTGATAGGATGGTATACATTACTTGTCATTCAGGAATGGTTACAGGATAATAATTCCCGATGGGAGCATTATTAGTATATTAAGCTGGTTACTTTGTGTTTATAATTTACAGTACGCTATTTATCATCATCATCAAATTCCTGCCATGTATCCTCAAGGGGTACAGGATATGATAGTACTACATGAAAAATTTACATCATTACTAACTTCCTATCTACAATTTTCCTCAAAATCAGTTTGTTACTTGCAAGACACCAACATTATCAGATCTTATATTTCTATCTTATAACGTGCTTTTTACTGTATCAATCCACCTATATCTTGGTCTTCCTCTGCGTTCGTTTTCCTGCCAACCTGGCAGAGAACACCTGTTTTGCTAATCTTTCCTCACCCATTCTGTTTAAGTGACCATACCACCTGAGATTAGCTCTGCTAACGCATTCCTGGATGCTGACAAGTTCAAGTTCTTTCCTAATATCCTCATTTTTAATATGATATTGCCATTGATACCATCTGTTCGTGCCCCTAATCTTTCTCAGGATTCTCATATCTGCTGTCTCTAGTCTTTGGTCAAGTGTTTTAGTTCTGACCCAACTCTCAGATCCATAAGTTAAAACTGGTTTGAACACTGTCTTGTATACAGCTAATTTCTCTCTTATTCCATATGAATTTATTCAATTGACTTCCTACCATGCCAGCTTTGTTGATTCTGTTGTCTATTTCCATTTTTAATTTACCATCTTCACTAAAAATTGTGCCTAAGTAGTTGAAATGTTTTACTTACTCCACAGGTTCTCCATTCACAACGCAGTTGACATTTTCAATGCTTCTGCCTATTTTCATTGTCTTTGTCTTGTTATTCTTGACCTTCATACCATATCTATTATTTACAACAGCTACTCAATTTAGTCGAGGAATCTTGCAGATTTGTAGCAGATTTATTTAGAAGTGTAACATCATCTGCATAAAGCAAACAGCTGACATTAACATCTCCAATTTTGATATCATGTTTATTACCACTTTCCTTCATAATGTGATCCGTATAGTTAATGAATAACAGAGGGGATAACGTACATCCTTGTCTGATACCAGATTTAACATTAAACCATCTTCCTGTACTTCAATTCTAACTGCTGACTCACAATTCAAATAAAGACTAAGTATTGCTTGATATAATGCCCCATTTGACACCATATAACTTTGGTGTTTTGAGTAGCTTCTCTCTTGGCACCTTATCATATGCCTTTTCCAGATCTACAAAACTCAAATAGAGATCTTTGTTATATTCCCATGCTTTCTCCACTATTTGTCATAAAGTGAAGATCTGATCCTGACAGCCTCTATTTGGCCTGAATCCAGCTTGTTCTTCACCAAGCTTTCATCCGTTTCTCAAGTATACTTGCATATATCTTACCAGAACACTCAGTAGGAAAATACCTCTGTAATTCTCACATTCAGTTTTATTTCGCTTTTTATATATGGGTGCTATGAGAGCTGTACTCCAATCATCGGGAATTTGTGCCTCTGTCCAGGCCTTCTGAACTATGCAGTGTAGCTACTGTAATACTTTTATACCTCCATACTTCAGCATTTCTGGTTGAATATGATCTATTCCTGCTGCCTTTCCACATTTCAAGGCAACAGGAATAGATAATAGTAGAAAAAAGCCACCTTTGATGGCTTTTTTCTACTTCAAGTATGGATATGCATTCCTGACTGCATGCCTGTTGAGTGTTTTTTTTTTTTTATCACTGTGCTGTCATCACTTCATGTTTCATTTAGCAATTTTTCGAAGTAATTACTCCATACTTCAAGAATATCTTTTTCTTCAGTTTTCACATGTAACCTTTATCATGTCTAATCCTTTTATAGCACTCTCTCTCCATCATTTCTGAGCTTCAACAATCTCCAGAATATTTTGCCACTTCTTGTTATTTATTTTTTATGTTCTTACCGAAGCCTACCCATGACTTTTGTTTAGCTAGTTTTACACAGTGTTTAGCTTTCTTACATTTGTCACTGTATTATCTAAGAGCACTAGCTGACTTATTTGCCAGGAACTTTTGATATGCTTTCTACTTTTCCTTCACTGCCTCTAACTTTCTGTGTCCACCATGGAGTTCTGATTTTTCTATCCGTGCAGACCATCTCACCACATACCTCTCTGGCTGAATCAATCAGGGCTTCCTTCAAGGTTTGCCGATAAATCTGCAATGATTGGTTCCTGTTCTCAAACTCTTTTATTTTGTCTTCAATAATCTTTGTGTATTTTAGTCTACAGTTCACATCTGAGAGCTGCTCAACTTTTATTCGCTTTAAAACTTTCTTACATGTGCTTCTTTTCAATAAAATTCAAATTTATCCTCAGACTAAATAGTGATCACTTCCAGTTTCAAATCCTCTGTACACTCTGGTGTCCTGCACCAGGAGAAAACATCGGTATCGACAATAACATAGTCAATGAGACTTTTCTTTTTCCTTGCCTCTTCTCTCCATGTGAATTTGTGCACATTTTTATGTTGGAACATGGTGTTAGTAATAACCAGTCCACGTCCTGAGCAAGTCTAGCTACAGGAAAGGTGCCCAGGGAATGGAAGGAAGTAAGATAGTGCCATTGCATAAGGGCGGTAGCAGACTGGAAGTGTCTAATTATAGACCAGTTTGTGTGTCATCAGTAGTTGTTAAGATCTTGCAGAATTTAATGAGGGGACAGTATACAGCATTGGGCAGATGAGGGTAATGTTATCTGTGAGAGTCAACATGGATTTGTTAAGGGGTGCTCTTGTTTTAGTGATATGCTAGCCTTTTATAATAAAGTTACATGAGCAGTAGATGAGAGAAAGGCATATACTGCCATTTTCTTGGATTTAGAGAAGGCATTTGACAGGGTGCCACATGATAAGCTGATATTTAAGTTGCAGCACATGAGTTTGGTTGTCAGATTGTTCAACTGGATTCAGGATTGGCTGTCCGATAGGTATCAGAGAGTTGTGTAAGGTGGGGCAGATTCAAGGAGGTAGAAGGTTACAAGTGGGTCCCACAGGGCTGAGTACTGGGACCTATGTTGTTTAAGCTTTATATCAATGACATTGTCAGTGAATTGCAGGGGGATGTTCAGTTGTTAGCGGATGATGTGAAGCTGGGAAGGGTTATTAGTAATAGTGCAGATGTGGTAGTCATGGAAGAGGATTTGATTAAACTAGACAGATGGGCAAATGAATGGGGGTGTCGAATGCAGCAAAATGTAAGGTCTTGAGGCTTGGGACACATCGATGGAATGCTGCATACTCTGTTGGAGGAGATATACT
This sequence comes from Typopeltis vanoorti, assembly GCF_054136105.1. NCBI lineage: Eukaryota > Metazoa > Arthropoda > Arachnida > Uropygi > Thelyphonidae > Typopeltis > Typopeltis vanoorti. The sequence continues at coordinate 60,833,844 of NC_143570.1, read as the reverse complement.
GGAGGAAGTAAGGGAGACAAGAGATCTGGGGTTGATGATTGATAGAAACCTGAAATTCAAGGGACATATTGCAAAAGTGGTGAAGGTAACGCAAAGGATTGCTGCAATAATGAGAAGGATGCTGACCTGCAGAGATAAAAGTTATCATTCCGATGTATAAGACCCTGATCAGACCACACTCAAACTACTGTTCTCAGATTTGGTCTCCAGGATTTGAAGGGGATAAATTAACTGTGGAAAGGGTACAGAGGCAGATGACAAAGACAGTTTCAGGACTGTACAATGTTAGTTATGAGGATCGGCTGAGGGAATGTGGACTGCAGAGTTTGGTGGATAGAAGAAAGAGAGGTGATATGATTGAGACTTTTAAACCGTTGAGAGGTGGTTACAGGGTTTACACTTGGGAGCTCTTTCACTTGGTTGAACAGCTGGAAGGAGTGATGACAACGGGGGCCATTCCTGGAATTTACAAAAGGAAACTGGGAACAAGAGGGCGAGGAGTGGTTACTTTGCAAGGAGGGTGGTTGAACCGTGGAATGCATTGCCTGATAAAGTGGCGAGAGCAAGAATGGTCAATGAGTTTAAGGAATGGTATGATAGACTTTGTTTCCTAGGAGGGACCTACCATGTTGAGTCTTGATAGACCTCTGTTTCCTGGGAAGGACCGCCTTTGAAGAGTCTTTTGACTCCTTGGAGGCCTAAATAATAATAATAATAAAATCCAACAGGTATTTGCCATTATTATTAGCGCTGCTGTTGTCTCCAAATTTTCCCAAAATATTTTTTTATGTCTGACAATCATTTCCTACTCTACTATTTAGATTCCCAACAATGACCAAATTTTCCCTTTTCATTGTGTCAGTTGCTTTCTCTAAAGCCTCAATAAATTCCTCCACTTCTGCCTTAGTAGAACCTTCTGTGGGACCATAGGCACAAACAAGTCTCATTGTCCTGTTCCCCATTCTGATATTTGCCCACATCACTCTACTTGAGACTGCCTGCCATTCAAGAAGATTAGCCTCGTATTTATTGTTGATTACTATGGCTACATCTTCTTTTCCTTGATTGTCATTGCCCGAGTATAACATTTTGTATTTATTGCTCAGAAAGATCTCACCAGTTTTTGTCTTTTTTGTTTCAGTCACCCCTATTATGTTGATCTGGTATGTATCTAATTCCTCAGCTAGCTCCATTTCTTTGCCATTCAGGCTTATGTTGATAGTACTGATCTTAACTCTGGCGATGTTGAGTTGGGATATGTTTTCAGATTGTTCCAGTTGCTGACTTTTCGATGTTTGCCTTGGTTCCCTGGCTAAAACAACGGTGGCCTTGTTTAACCTGGCGACACCTCAGCTGGCATGAAATTCTGTCATGTTGTATCATCATTTTGTATTTTGGTTTAAGCCAATAAGAATACAATTTGGTTGGTTAAATAGCAAATTGCTAGCCCATCCTCGTTTGTTCAGTATCCAGGTAGATATCTAACAGGGTGCACCACGAGAAGGTGAGGATTGGACATTAGGTCAGAAGCCCTGGTCAGCTCTCCGCATTCCTTTAAAGACTATGTGGAGGTCTCCTCTCACTTATACAGCTTTGACCCTTAAGCATCCCTATTGCTATTTATGCATTTGGATAACCCACCTTAAATGTTTACATTTCATTATAAGCAATTATTTTATGTATATCCTCGAAATTTCTTTTTTTATTTTACTATTACTATATTACCAACTGTTATCTGTGCTTTAAACTCTTTTGCTGTCACTGTAAATGATAATAAGTAATTGAAAAACTTTTCAATTTGAAGAGAAAGAATTTGAAGAAATAAAAATTGTAATACTTGAGTTTACTCCAAATTAAGTGAAACTAAATATATGTATGTTGCTTTGCAAATAATTGTTATGTGCTATATGTTGTACAGAAGAGAGAGAGATTTGTAAATCACTGATATAATTTTTTCTTCTTTCCTTTTAGTTCTCGTATGACTGTAGACCCTGAAGGGGATCTTCATTTTTCAAATGTAACTATGGGGGACTCTCTTGATGAGGCTATGTATGCTTGTAGTGCTACCTCGCTATTTAGAAATGAATATAAACTTGGAAATAAAGTGATTTTACGTGTGGAGCCTCCTGGTAGTAAGTTACACTATATTCTTTATGTTAGTAAAAATGCATTGATATATTCTACTGAAAATATATTTATAATAAATCAGTATATTCAAATTTGCATTTCGAAACTTATACTAGATATTTAAATGTTATCTGTTATAGAGGAAGTTTAAGTAATATTGAATGCCGTTTTACACATAAAATGGTATTTCATATTACCTGAAGTTTCTCAATTAGAAAAAGGTGTGTGTCTGGGGGGTGGTAGGGATTATGATGTTATCCATGATCTTACATGGTCGGATATTTGTTTTCAGAATTGTTTTGTAATCTTATTAATATTAAAACCATTAAACAAATTATGAAATAACTATTATAGGTAGAGGCAGAAAGGAAGCTTGCTTGCTTGGAATAAGAGATTTTTTGCACTTTGTGAGACTTATTGAATTTTTTACCATTGCCTTCTCTATCATTGTTGCAAAACTTGGCATTGTAATCATCATTAATCAGCATACATACCAGCCTTAACATGTTTACAACATTAATAAATACATCAAAGCAAAGTGCTCATTGAAATTGAAATAATGTTTGGAAACTTATTGGAGTCCTAAAGTGGCTTGAAAAAAGTTCCATGTTTGATCTCTAGAGCAGAGTTTCTGGACTATAAAAATACAAAAAAGAATCCTTAGCCCACTCATGATATTAATGCACTGTAGGCCTACATCCATCCTTTCATGAGTGGGAATCACATGAAGTATGAATTATATGATATATTTTATCCATATTGCTGTTTGGGAGACTAATCTTGTTGCATAGCAGGGTAGTTAATCCTGTCTATATAGTTTTCTATCTCTTTCAGAGTGTGCATTTTCAGGCGTCTGTAATTCTTGTGAAATGAAAAACCAGAGTTAGTTTTCATGAGGGGAAAGAAACCATGCGCCTTTTGTACAAGACTAACCCTCCTTCATTTGTAAATTCACTGTATAGGTTCTCTGCATTCTAGGAGGGATTTGAACTCATATCTTTCCAACTAAAGAGTTTCTTCAGTACCATCTAAGCTCCAGAGGTTCTCAAATTTATTAATATTTAATAGCTAACCAGCAATTTCTCAAATTAAATATGTAACCATTTCCACTGCACATTTTATTATTATTATTGTTATTATTATTACTTGACACCTCCAGGGAGTGCAATGACTCATCTTGGGAGAGCACACTACTCTACTTCGCTAATATATCTCATCCTCTCCACTACTAATTAACAACTACAACAACTAATTAACACTACTAATTAACAATCTACAACTACAACAACTACTACCATCAACAGCATCTATTGCTCATCATCACCAACAACAGTATTTTTTGTCTGTAAATTGTGTGTGTGTTCTGAAGGCTGATTTGTCTGTACGAGGGATTTTTGAAGATTTAAATGGCTAGTACCTATCAGAATGTTTTGTAGTTTATTTTGCTAAATATAATAAAAGTTTCACCAGCCTTACTTGAACATATAGGAATGTACAATAGAGTGAGAATAACCTAGTTACCTTTGCTACCAAAACTGCTCCTTGCTACAAAAAATTGATCTCAGTTCATCTTCCATTACCTTGTCTGGCACAGATTGCCAGATAAGGTCAGACATCTAATGTTTGCCAGCACAAAAATATCAGTCTCATCCTCAGCTTCTTAAAAAACTAAGTATCCTTCTCTGCTTGAGACATCTTTACAATAAGTGTTTAGGAAAGAAAAATGTCTCAAAAAATTCTTGATGCAGTCTAGAAGAAAGCAGTTTTGGCTAATTGAAGATTCCTTTCATACAGACTAACCTAACTGTTGTTTCATAAGACTGTCCATTTCTTCCTGATACTTTTTTTTTCCACAAGTACTCCCTTGATACCCTGTTCAGCTGGACTAGTATACATCATTTTTCCACTTTTCGCTAAACTTTTAACAACAAGCAACATCTGTTTACTGTCTAACCACTACCCTCCCTCCTTCTCAAACCTGTTTCATCTCCTCCTCCGTTATTCCATTTACCTCTGTTCTCTGAAATAGCATTCTTCACAAAGTGTTCCCATGCATTACAACTTTCTGATATTGCAAAATATCAATCAGTTGTTCTCAGGCAAGGTTTAAAGAGAAAAAATTATTGATATTTTGTTTCTCTGTTAACCTTGCCTGCTCATTGCTCTTTTTGTTTTTTGGAATTCACCTGGAATAAATAGGTGGAATAAGATATTCCATATCTATATGCGAAACCGTTGATGTGTCAAAGACTATTTCTTACAGAAATATATGTGAACTACCATATTATAGGATTTAGAATTTTTGTTTGTAAATGAAATCAAAAATATCGACTCATTAGTTAGAGTGAAGTTTTATGACCGGATGCCTTTCCTGACATCAACCCTCACCAGGAGCAAAGATACAGGAGGCAAGGTTGAAATGGTTTGGTCAGCTACTGGAACAAATCCTAAAACACATCCCAACTCAACATCACTAGAGTTCAAGATCAGTACTATCAACATAAGAAGCCTGAATGGCAAAGAAATGGAGCTAGTTGAGGAATTGGATAAGTACCAGATCAACATAAGGGTGACTGAAATAAAAAATACCAAAACTGGTGAGGTCTTTCTGATTAATAAATACAAAATGTTACATTCAGGCAATGACAGTCAAGGAAAAGAAAGAGTAGCCATAGAATTCAACACAAAATACGAGGCTAATCTTCTTGAATGGCAGGCAGTCTCAAGTAGAGTGATGTGGGCTGATATCAGAATGGGGAATTGGACAATGAGACTTACTTGTGCCTATGGTCCCACAGAAGGTTCTACTAAGGTAGAAGTGGAGGAATTTTTTGATGCTTTAGAGAAAGCAACTGACACAATGAAAAAGGAAAGGTTGGTTCTTGTTGGGGATCTAAATAGCAGAGTAGGAAATGATTGTCAGATGCATGGTGCACTGTGTTGCTGATTATAGGATTTAGGATTTCATCAAATGGTCAGTTTTGATGAAACGCCGCAAAGTAGGAAGCATTGTAACCATCACACTGCCATCTCCTAATTTCATAGTTGGGGTTATGCACTCTGAGAAGAGGCATTCATAAGACATCTGCTACACCCACACCTGTCCATCCACTCAGTGGCGGGCATAGCATGATTTGTTGCTCCATAACACAGCTTACCAAGCTTCCATGTTCCACTGTACATTTCTTTGCACCACTGAAGGTGATTCTGCATGATTGTTTGGAGAATCTGGGACTTGCATATTGTGGTCCTAGTATGGAAACCCATGTGGTGAGCCTTTGTTCAGGATGTTTTGTACAGATTTGTGTTCCAGTCAGTGCCTTGATCCCGATGTCCCTTGTCCATGGGGCAAGGGACATCGTGCAACAACAACAACAGACACCCAATGGGGTGTCCGACTTTTTGCAAGCACCATATATACTGTTGCGTCAACTTCCGTCTAATATATGTACCTTTTAGTCTATCATACAAATACCCATAAGACTCTTTCTCAGGTATCACGTGGTACCTCTGAATAACAATGGAATTGCCTCAGGGTTGAGTCAATACCATATCTGAGATCTATCTCTCCTAAAGCACTCAAGAAATTTATTTTTTATTTGCTGCACCACTTAGGGCTTTTAGATTAAATAAACTATATCAATCAAGAGGCGATCTGTAGATTGTACTTAAGTGATACCTTGACCTTGCAGATGTGACCAAAATCTCTAATTTCCTGCCTAGGTTCGTATTAAGTTTTATAAGAGGTGCATCGGATTCCAAATTACAGATAGTCTTAATTGGATTCAAAAGCAAGTTTATTGAACACTATAATTATATATATACAGTACATGTTAGTTTAGTTCTCTTTCTAAGAGCGTTCCTGACAATTAGGTTAACATTAAAACACTCTAACAACATACAGATACTCAAACTGATTATTTTTATATTAGCAATATCAATCTTATCAACAAACAAGCACTCTAACTAGGTATGATATTCACATCAATACTTTTTCCAATCCAGTCACAACCAAACCACTCTAGATAGCATCAATATCTTTTACATTTTGTTATTAATATCACTCTTTGCTCTGAATTTTATGATAACACTCTTGAAACACAATATAATTCGATTCCATAAGGAGACAGTAAATTTACGGTATTTATCTCAAGATCACTACAGTTCAGTTCTTTATAATACTATTAATGTTTTTTCCTCTGAATCATAATGCGGCACAAATCCTTTCATCCATAGCTGACAAATTTAATAAAGTCTACTTATCTATCTTGAATTCATCATATTAATTGATCTTCAGGAATCTGTTTCTCCTTGACTGAAATTTCCATAGGTTCCTCTCTGGCTTTCTGTGGACGGCTGGGCTTGCACTCACTCCACGGGACTACGGACTTCGAGTTTCCGCCGATGTCTCGATCAAAACCTTCTCCTGTCGTGAACTGGGGAAGTGGAGGCGCTGCCACCCTTCTCCAGTTCACGACACTGAGAGACAACACCAGGAGATCAGGAACAAAAAGCCTCGTGTCGGGGTTGTTGACACTTTTATTTCGCCTTGGTTCCCAGCAATTCTCGCACTCCACGATATCCACCTAGTGCTTTCATGTGGGTCGACGTCACAGCGTCCACCTTTCTCTGCTACCCTTCTTGTGTACCGTCAGTACATGATTGCCCGGGGCAAACCGCTCCCCTCGCATTACTGCTTCATGACCTTTGGATTTACATCCCCTTTTAGAAATTTGTGCAAGTCTCTCAATAACTCCTAATACTTATGGCTCTAACAAATATTAAGTATTTACATTTCCACTGTTATTTACGCAAATTAGTGAGTGGTCTTTTGTTGAAATACTAGATAACTACTTGTTTTCCTTAAGTTTGAAACATTTAACATATTTACAAAGCTGTATTATAATACCTAGAGACAAACGCATGTATTTAATTTCCTTTTCATTGGGGTTATGCATGTTAAACCGTGATAAGATTGGAGTTCCTAAAATCACAATCTATCACAATTTAACAATACATGTGATCAAAATTAAAGTATTCCAGTTTAAGGCCTTGTGGAGCCCCACCCAGTGATCCAAATGCTGTGAAACTTTGCATGAATATGTTACATGTTATGCGGAAGTGATATCTGAGGGAAAAAAGTAGTTCCAAGATTCATACCCAGACACTGTATGATGTACCAAATGTAGATGTAGTAATTTTTCTGTGTAAGAAAAGCAACACATGCATAAAAAAGAGATTTTTGGGCACTTCCATTATGCATCCACAGGCTCTGCTGTTCACTGTGCTGCCCTTCAGTATGCCACAAACTGTATCTTTTGCACAGTGTGTTCAACAGCAAAATGAACCTGGTCATGACTGATGTTGCACACATGCTGTCTTTCAGTGCTGGCAAGTTATCAGGATGATCCTATTAAACTCTGTCTTTGAGAAATCCAAGACCCAGCAGTCACAGTCAGATCAGGTGAACAAGGTGGCCATGCAGTGGGAAATGCATGGCTGATCACTCTGGCTTCCATGAAGTGTTCTCGAAGAACCTTCTGTACAGATCGACCGATTTGAGGGGGGGGGGCCCAACCTGCATGAAAATGACTGCATCCATGCGCACAGGTGCTGCTGTAGCTGTGGCAGAACAATTGTTTATCGTATTGTGATGCCTCTTGGCAGTAACTAAGCAGGTCACAGGATCCAACTGGCGAATGTCTTCAAAGAAGAATGGTTCAATGATAAATAAAATGTAAACAAGCAGTCGATAGTCTTTTGGTTGAATGCAAAGAAATTTGTTGGATTCATGCAGGGCTTGCACAGCCCATACCCAGCAATTGTGAATGTTTACAGCTCTGTTCAGGTGAAAGTGAGTGTCATCTCCCCACAGAATCATCTATGACCATGCAGCATTCGACTTCACTCAAGGAAGGAATGTTAACCACCTTATCGGCCATTAAAGATCAAGTACGCACCCTCAAAAGCTTCGTATCCATCATAAATTTCAATATAATTACAATTTTAATATGCACTTTGCATCCATTGAAATGTGGACGTATATATACGTCCTTGCTGGTACCGCGGTTAAAGGAATGTCATTTGACTTTCATAGTCTTGCAGGTGCAATTCTTCTGTTGGGGTTATCTTGAATGGCTAGAAATGCAGACACCTGCTTGCTCCACAACAGCAGTAGCAATTTCATTCACTTGTTGTGAACTGATTGGTTTGTGACTTCTGCCAGGTCTAATTCCCAACGATCCTGTTTTTTCAAAATGACTAATCATTCGTTGCAGAGCACATTGAGATAATGGACCTTGTTGACATTTGTTCAGGTGACGAAATTTTCAGAGTGCAGCAGCAGCAGCAACATTGCAGTTGTTTAGGTAGTACAGCTTCACGAGCAAAGCACATATTGGCAAAGTTAGTACTATCACTGTGGATGGTATTAACAACAAGAATGAAGGGGAAAATCCCATGTCCATCTTTTACACCCTCCTGGCCCATGCCAAGTTGCATGACATGCAAATTCCATTTATTTGGTGTTTACAACATCCCCTGATGGTGAATTTTGGAACTACTTTTCTCCCCCTCAGATATTGTGCTCGAATGTCAGTATAAAGATTCCTGCAAAGGTTCGTCATATTTGGATCACTGGATGGTTGCTCCACAAGTCTTTAAACGGAGATATCTTAATTTTGATGACCCTGTACACACACACACACACACACACACACACACACACACACACACACACACACACACACACACACACACACACACACACACACACACAAAAAAAGAAGCTGTAAAACTAGGGAATAATTCAGATAAGGGAATGCACACCAGCAGGACACATAAGAATATCAAGACCATCTTTGATTTTGCAGGTAAACTACATTTTCTGAGTGATGTATCATGATTTTCATGTGTTATATTTATTTTGTTATTTTTGATTTATATGGCACAAAGACATCAAAGGCCATGCTATGCCAGGACACAGGTTACAGCAGTACATATGGTAAACGACTAGTTAGAAAATCACAAACATCCATGTCCTTGGTGGGATTCGAACCCACAGCTTCTTGGCTGGAGAGTGTATACGCTAGCCATTTGGCCAACCAGGCCAGCTTTTCATATCTAGAGATCTATCTGAAAAGTATGTCTCTTCACATGCTGCATCACATTATAATCTAGCGATGTAATCTAGCCACTCGGTCTTGGCTTTCTTGTATGCCTTGCTAGTCTTCCTTTCCTTCTCTATTATTTTCTAGTTTTACAGATCCCTTTTAGTATGCTTTGCAAAAATCCTTTTTTCCTTTTTTTATGATTCATGACAACATCCATACTATGTCAGGGCTACAGCCTTGCATTTCCCCTTTCTTTTGGCAGTTGACTGATTTCCTTTAGATTGAAATGTAAGCTTGCTGTTGCTTTCATGTACTGTTAAACTTGCTAGATGTTTTAGACAACTACAGAACCTACTTTTATACCTACTTCACTGCAATAATGTTGTCTCCTTACCACTTATTGCAATAATCTAATCCTGAGCTGTCATATTAATTATTAAAATATTTAATTATGTAATTTGAATTTTTTATCAAGATACCTTAATCTTATTAACAGGTTCTGGACAGTCTAGTAATCCCCCTACAAGGCAGTATACTTCACCTCCTAATATTGTAGCCTTACGAGGACAAAAACTGGAATTGCATTGTATCTTTGGAGGAACGTAAGTAGTATTTATCAATGCCATACAAAGTTGCATACTGTTTTTCTTGTTTTAACAGTATTAAAAATTTTAAGTTCCTCCATAGTACAATTAGAAGAACTCAGTGGGGCATTGTACTCTTTGACTGGAAAAACAGAATTCAATTCTCATCATTATAAGAGATCCATATAAGAGATTTTTTTCAACTGAAAAAATCCTTATATGGATTTTTTTCAGTTGAAAGTAAGTTTATCTAGTCTTATATGTAGGTAACAAGGTTTTTTTTTATCCCAGAAACTTGGGTTTTTCATCATGCATATATGAGCAAATCAAGTACACAATTTACAGAAAAAAAAAATGCCATTGGATACTATTGGTGGGTGGTAGATGATGGTGATTAGTGCCCATGTGTGAGTGTGTGTGTAAATGGAGGATTAGAGTATATTGTGGTTTGTGTGGAATTTCTGCCTGTGATGAGTCCTTGGACTTCTTGGAGGTATCATGGATAATCATAATCATATAGGATAATCATGTTATTATGTAAGCTCCTCCAGGAATTGTCAATGGATGGCTTCTTCCAGATCACATAGTGAAAAAATACCTATCATATATTTCTGTGATAATGTTTACTCAAGATTCACTTACAACATCCACTTGGTGGCTCATTTTTATGCCATGAAAAGAACCTAGAACTCATAAACATCTGACCACATCTCTTATCCAACTTCTGGAGATAACTACAAGTTTTTCCCCTCACTTGTTGTGAGCTGTAAAATCTTGCTTGTCTATATTATAAGATTCCCCTTGCCAACTTGAATGTTTCTGTCATATCTCCTCTTTTCTGTCTGTTGCTTACATTTGAAGGCCACATTTCCTCATTCCATTTTTATAATGCACAATTCTTTAGGCATTATCCATTGGCAATTTAGTCTGCTGTGATTAATATTAAATTGTTCTCAGCAATAAAGAGAGGGATTAGCTATGTTCTCCCCAGGACCTTTTGAATGGGCAAACTGCCTGGCTGGTTTTACTGACCACCCAGCTAATGTTGTGAATTGACATGGCTAAATAACGAGCAAGAATGGAAAAATAATTTTTGTATGCCCAGCTAATGTTTCATTCCACTCGGCTGGTAAAAATTTCTGGGAAGAACACTGGATTAGTGAGTCCTGCTTGTTTACACGTGTGGTGCATTGTGACTTAAATTGATCTTGATATATATGGAATTAAGCCTTAAGTCATGAATTATTACCTGTTCAGGCTTATATAAGGTCATGGAAAGTTTTTTGGAAAATTTTATGTAGCACTGTAACCTTGATAGCTGATTCATCTGGATCAGTCACCTATGGGTAGGTAGTTCCAGGTGAAGGAGCAAGTTGTGACCTCTGTTATTATTATTATTATTTATACAGGTATTCCATGAAGTCAAAAGACTCAGATTTCAAGTAAAACCATTTAACATATCAATAACCCAGATGTATGCACCCACATCTGACAGCACAGATGAGGATATTTTTTATTTTACAAAGATCTGACAGAGACAATAGAAACAATACCAAAAAAAAAAAAAATACACTAATTATTGAAGGAAACTGGAATACCAAAGTTGGAATAGAAAATTATGGTTGGGAAAGTGTCATGGGCAAATATGGTTTTGGAGAAAGAAACGAACAAGGTGAAAAATGTTAGAATTTTGCTGTGATCTGTAACCCAAGATTCCAGCAAAAGGAGTGTAGAAAATGGACATAGTGATCAAATGATGGGAAAACCAAGAACATGATTGATATGATCATGATTAAAAGAAGATGGATAACATCAGTACAGCAGTGTTGAACTTTTCAAGGAGTGGATAAAGATTCAGATCATAGCTTAATGATTGTAAACATTGAGCTGAAATTAAAAAGAAAATATAAATCCCATCATCAGAAATGGAGAGATACAGCAAGAATCAGTGAAGCAGAAATAGGAAGAAGGTACAGAACAGTGTTATAGGAGAAACAAAAAAGTGTTAAGAAAGAAAAAAATTCAAATCTAAGAGTGAAAGGAGTAATGAAGGCGATAGAAGATACAGTTGAAGAAACAGTACCAGAAGAAGAGAAGATCAAGAAGTGGATTAGACAGGAAACACTGAAGTTAGTACAGAAGAGAATGTTGAGGATAAGAAGGGATACATCAGAATATATTGAAGAAAATGTAATGAGGTGGAAAAAAAAGCAGTCAGAATGGATAAGATGAAATGGTTAGAAGCTGAATGCAATAATATAGAACAGAATTTTGTGCACTATGGAGAGCACAAAACTAGGGAGGTGTGCAAAATGATTAGAACCATTAATAGAAGGTGGCAACCAAAACAGATCACAATTAAAGAAGAAATTGGCAAAGTATTGATGAATAAAGATAAAATTGCACAGTGGTGGACAAGATACTGTAGTGAGCTATATGAAGAAAAACTAGATTTAGATGGAGTTGGGAAACTGATTTGATTGAAGCAGACATTACCACCAGGTAATGAGTATGACATGGACATTTTAAGAGAAGAGATAGAAGAAGCAACAGGATGGCTAAAACACAAGAGTCCTGGTAACGATAACATCACTGGAGAAAGGATTAAATATGATGGCAAAAGTATGGTTACAGAAATGCACCATGGTATGGAAGGAAGGGAAAATGCCAGAGGAGTAGGTGAAATCGATCTTAATGACATTATACAAGAAAGGAAATAAGCTAGAATATAAAAATTATAGAACAGTTGCTTTGACAGCTTGTCAAAGCAACTGTTCTATAATTCTTTTCAATATCATCATCATCATCACCTTGGTAAGGTGATGATATTGAGAGAAAGATTGAAAATATAATTGGAAGCATGCCTTGCAGTTAAGCAAGCAGCTTTTAGGAAAGATAGAAGTAGAATTCAATAGATTTTGACAAATGCAGGTAATAGCAGTGAAAGCTAGGAGAAAAAACAAAAACTTATATTCTCTTTCTTTGTTGATTTTCAGAAGGCATTTGACAGCATCGACCAAAAAGTGACATTAGCAGTTCTAGAATCCTATGGAACAGACAGAAAACTAATAACCATATTAATAAATGTTTATAAGAATGCAGTGGCAGCAATTAGATAGGTGAGGATTTGGGAAAATTGTTTAGAAGAAGCAGAGGTACTAGACAGGGGAAACCCAACACCTCCAAGCATTTTCCTTGCACATTTAGAAAGAGCAATGGACAAAATGAAGGGAGATGCAAAAGGAATTCAATACACAGGATGAGAATTAACAATCTGAGATTCACAGATAACATTGTTATTGTTGAAGAAGATGAAAGAGAACTACAAAAAATATTGAAACTGTTAAATGAGGAAGGCAAGAGATTTAAACTTGTTATGAACTTGGAAAAAACAGACAAAAAAAAAGATACAGTGGATGGAATTGATATAGAAAATGTAGAACAATTCACATATTTGGGAAATGAAATGGCATATGACTTGGACTGTAAAAAAGAAATAAAGATCAGGATTGTAAAGGGAAGAACAAACCAGAAAAACGATCACCCTGCAAATGAAATTAAGTGGAAATAATGTACATTATCTCCTCTTAATTTCAATAATAACATTGCGCTAGAAACATGCATCTTTAACGGTGTACTGCATGGATCTAAAACGTGGGAAATAGATAAGGAATCGAGAAAAAGAATTTTGGCGTTTGAAAGAATTTGTTACAGAAAGATTCTAAGAATAGGATGGGTACGGAAAATCACAAATGAAGAGCTATATCAGAAGATACAATCAAAGGAGGATTTAATGCACAAGAATATACAACGGAAGCAGCAATTATTTGGACACATCTGTGTTTTTGGATGCTTTTGGACTAGATAACTGTCTAGCAAAAAAGGAATATTTCATAGTAGTATTGTTATTGCTGATCAGTGGACATTAAAAATAAATAATTAACTAATACCTTTCATTCTTAAGCTGGATTCAGGCCAAATAGAAGCTGTCAGGATCAGATTTTCACTTTATGACAAATAGTTAAGAAGTCATGGGAATATAACAAAGATCTGTATTTAAGCTTTGTAGATCTGTAAAAGGCATGTGTCAAGAGAAAAGCTATTCAAATCGCTACAATTATATGGTATCAATGGGTCATTATATCAAGCAGTACTTGGTGTTTTTATTTGAGTTGCAGTTAGAATTGAAGGAAATACTGGAAGATGGTTTGATGTTAAATCTGGTGTCAGAGAAGGATGCACATTATCTCCTCTGTTATTCATTACTTATGTGGATTACATTATGAAGGAAAGTGGTATTAAATCTGATATCAAAATTGGAGATGCTAATCTCAGCTCTTTACTTTTCTTTTAAATAAATCCCGTACAAATCTGCAGGATTCCCTGACTAAATTGAATAACTGTTGTAATAAATTTGGTATGAAGGTCAACAATAACAAGACAATGAAAATGGGCAGAAACACTTAAAATATCAACTGCATTGTGAATGGAGACCCCTACAGAACAAGTACAACATTTCGGCTACCTAGACAACAATTTTTAGTGAAGATAAATTATTATTGTTACGTAACACTTCCAGGGAGTCCAAAGACTCATCGAGGGTGGGTACCTACTCTACAACTCTTCACCAACTAAACTAACCGCAACTCCACCAATGCCATCTACCACCTCCCACCACTAGTATTTCCACAGACAATCACAAACATCCATGCCCACGGCAGGTTGGTAAATTAAATATGGAAATAGATAACAGAATCAACAAAGCTGGTGGTAGGAAGTTAACTGAATAAATTTCTATGTTGTAAGAGAGAAATTAGTCAAAATACTAAATTCGCTGTATACAACAGTGTTCAAACCAATTTTAACTTATGGATGTGAGAGCTGGGTTAGAAATAAAACTCTTGACCAAAGACTAGAGACCACAAATATGAGAGTCCTGAGAAAGATCAGGGGCATGAACAGATGGCATCGATGGCAACAATATCATATTAAAAACGAGGATATTAAGAAAGCAGTTGACATTGCTAGCATCCAGAAATGTGTTAGCAAAGCTAATCTCAGGTGGTATGGTTTCTTAAACAGGATGGGAGAGGAAAGATTAGCAAAATAATTGTTCTTTGCAGGTTGTCAGGAAAAAGACCAAGATGTAGGTGGATTGATACAGTAAAAAGTGCCTTAGAAGACAGTAATATAAGATATGAATATGTTGGAGTCTTGACAGGTAACAGACTGATTTGGAGGAAAATTGTAGATAGGAAGTTAGTAAAGATTTGAGTGTTTCATAGAGTACTATCATATCCCATACACTCCTTGAGAGTACAAGTGATGATGATGGTTCTTGCCTTAATAAGCAATGAAGGTGCAATACAGTAAAATATAGATATGGATTCTCTTTGCTTTTTTTAGTGTTGATTATGTTTAAGAACATTTGGTATGGCTATCTTGTATTTCTTTCAAGGAACCTCTACAGTATTGGATTGCTCAAGTACTGTATTAAACTGAAAATTGTGCAGTTTAAGATTTAAAGACCAGATTGGTCAGCTTTCTTAGAATGTTGACATTTTGCATATGTTTGATTCATGTATGAAATATAATTCGCCAGATGTACGAAAGAAATCTACCATAACATCACGTTCTACACTGTGTCACCTTGTAACACAGTGAGTGTTACAAGGTGAAAAAAAAAAAAAAAAAAGATAAGTTTCATGATACAGGTGGTTCTCACTTTGTGAAGTCAGGCTTTACAAATTTTTATCCTTATATTTTATAGTTTTTGGATCGGAATTTTTATTTTGAATTGTATGAACTTACTAATCAGTTAGAACAAGCCTTAGAGATGCAAGTGTGTTATTCATAGTTTTCTTCAATTACACCTGATTTTTTATTTTGTTTTCTTTTTAACTATAACCCTTTCACTGTGATTGCAATAGTTAAAGCACATTACCTCAAAGAGACTTTGGAAATGTTAATAGAAGCAACTAATAAAGATGGAAACTTTTCAATCAAAGAGTTTTGGAAGAGATTCAGCATTTTAGACGCAATTCGGGTAACACAGTGCACCTGGCATAAAGTTTCTGAAAAATCTATGAAAGGAGTATGGTATAAACTTTGTCCTCAGTTTAATGATAATTTCGAAGGCTTTGAAGACTCAGCAAAGATTGTGAATTCTGAAACTCAAGCGATCTTAGGTATGGCTAACCAATTAAAAACGAAAGTTTCTGAAGGTGATGTTAATTAGCTGCTTCAATTTCACACTATGGAACTCTCACCTAGTGATCTCCTTGAATGGAACAAGAAAGAAACAACAAAGAAGATAAATCTCCAACTTGGTTTTTCATTTTAAAAGGCCTAGAAGAAGCATTTAAACTTCTCGAAAAAGCTCAAGCAATCTTTGAATCACTAGATTCAGACTTTGAACAATTTAGTATTTTCCTGCGAAATGAATAATTCTTCTGCTTGCTATATTTTCTTCAATTTGTGTCGCTCAGCAATGGGAAACATGCTGCCGCTTTGCTGTCTACACACGTCTTGTCGGATATCAGGCATGCTTATCTGCTTGGGAACTTCGAGCAGGAGACCCACGAGGAGGGCACACGCGACCGGGGAACACCACAGGAACCTGGAAAAAACGTAAAAGAGGCCTCTCTCAATGACGTGAATCCATTTTAAACCCCATTATAGCACCCTCTTTCCACACTCCAAACTTGTCTACGACGCTCTCCCATTTGCTGTCACCGAGTGACGTCACCTCCTTGCTGTACGCGCATCACTTTTTTTTCGGGGAACGCGAATTTCTTGCTCCTTCCACGAATGCCTATTCATCACTCGTTATGTCATCTTTGATGGTCAAACTGCAACCTTTGAACTTTCGTTCGCACGATGATACATGACTTTATACATGGCATATTACAACATTAACGTTTTTTGACAAATTAAGATTCCATCTATTTTAGACAAATAATCTTAAACATAGTACAATTTAATGTTTATTTCCTCCTTCGATTTCATTTTAATTCAAGATTCAACTTCTTTTATATTTTATAGAAATGAGCTAATTTTTTTTTTCAAAGAATCTTTTTTAATTTAAAATTTTTCTTATGTTATTTTTTATATGTGTAAATATATGGGTAATAAAGTATTTTCTTTTCATTTAATATTCATTTCATATTTTATATGTTCCTTCCTACAAACGTAACTCTCGCTTATAGCATTTTTTCTAAGGCATCTCTATTTCTACGGTTTTTTTAATCGGTGAATATTGTGACTTCTGTCGAGATTTGTGCTACGTTGTTTTTCTGTAATACAAGTGTTCTTCAGTGGTTGTTTTTGGAGTTAGTTATTGTCTCTATATTGTATATTTTTGGTTACTGAGAAGGTATGGTCGGAATCGGACGCATAATGGTGGAAGAGCAGAAGAAGATAATATAAATTTTCATTATGATATTTAGTATACTTAAATATGTTTAAAACTTACAGTTAACTTATACAGGTAGCTCGTATAATGTGGATGTTAGGTTCCACAACAATGCCACGTAATCTGAGTCTCGCATTTATATAAAATGCGAGACTCAGATCACATAGAAAATGTAGAGTTTGGTTCCGAAATCGTTTTTTTAAGATTATATAAACAATGACATATCCAACCAAAGTATATTTTTATTTAATTCAGGTGATTCATGTAAGTGAAGAAAACATGAATTATAAAACAAATACATAGTATAAAACTATAAAAGTTACAAATTGACGTAAACTTCATTGCACATAATACTTTAGGTTTATGTTTTAGGCAAAATAAAATCATCATCATCATCAAATTCCTGCCATGTACCCTCAAGGGGTGTACAGGATATGATAGTACTACATGAAAAAAATTACATCATTACTAACTTCCTATCTACAGTTTTCCTCCAAATCAGTCTGTTACTTGTCAAGACTCCAACCTCATCAGATCTTATATTTCTATCGTCTAAGGCACTTTGTACCGTATCAATCCACCTATATCTTGGTCTTCCTCTGGGTCGTTTTGCTGCCAACCTGGCAGAGAACACTTGTTTTGCTAACCTTTCCTCGCCCATTCTGTTTAAGTGACCATACCACCTGAGATTAGCTCTGCTAACGCATTCCTGGATGCTGACAATGTCAAGTTCTTTCCTAATATCCTCATTTTTAATATGATATTGCCATTGATGCCATCTGTTCACGCCTATAATCTTTCTCAGGACTCTCATATCTGTGGTCTCTAGTCTTTGGTCAAGTGTTTTACTTCTGACCAGCTCTCAGATCCATAAGTTAAAATTGGTTTGAACACTGTCTTGTATACAGCTAATTTAGTGTTCTGACTAATTTCTCTCTTACTCCATATGAATTTATTCAATTGACTTCCCACCATACCAGCTTTGCTGATTCTGTTTATTTCTATATTTAATTTACCATCTTCAGTAAAAATCGTGCCTAAATAGCTGAAATGTTTTACTTGTTCCACAAGTTCTCCATTCACAACACAGTTGACATTTTCAATGATTCTGCCTATTTTCATTGTCTTTGTCTTTTTATTGCTGACCTTGATACCATATCTATTACAACAGCTATTCAATTTAGTCAGAGAATCTTGCAGACTTGTAGCGGATTTATTTAGAAGTATAACATCATCCGCATAAAGCAAAGAGCTGACATTAACATCTCCAATTTTGATATCATGTTTAATACCACTTTCCTTCATAATGTGATCCATATAGATAATGAATAACAGAGGGGATAATGAACATCCTTGTCTCACACCAGATTTAACATTAAACCATCTTCCTGTACTTTCTTCAATTCTAACTGCTGACTTACAACTCAAATAAAGACTAAGTATTGCTTGATATAATGCCCCATTGACACCATATAACTGCAGCGTATTGAATAACTTCTCTCTTGGCACCTTGTCATATGCCTTTTCCAAATTGACAAAACTTAAATCTTTGTTATATTCCCATGCTTTCTCGACTATTTGTCGTAAAGTGAAGATCTGATCCTGACAGCCTCTATTTGGCCTGAATCCAGCTTGTTCTTCACCAAGCTTTTCTTCCACAATTCTTCTCAACCGTTTCTCAAGTATACTTGCATAGATCTTGCCAGGAACACTCAGTAGGGAAATACCTCAGTAATTCTCACATGCAGTTTTATTTCCCTTTTTATATATGGGTACTATGAGAGCTCTACTCCAATCATTGGGAATTTGTCCCTCTGTCCAGGCCTTCTGAACTATGCAGTGCAGCCACTGTAAGACTCTCACACCACCATACTTCAGCATTTCTGGTCGAATATCATCTACTCCTGCTGCCTTTCCACATTCCAAGCCTTTGATGGCTTTTTCTACTTCAAGTATAGATATGTATTCCTGACTGCATGCCTGGTCAGTGTTTTTTAGCACTGTACTGTCATCACTGCTTGTTTCATTTAGAAGTTTTTCAAAAGAATTACTCCATACTTCAAGGATATCTTTTTCTCCCATTTTCATGTCACCTTTATCATCTCTAACTCCTTTTACAGCACACTTTCCTCCATTCCTAAGCTTCTTCAACAACCTCCAGAATATTTTGCCACCTTCTTGATATTTATTTTCTATATTCTTGCCAAAGTCCTCCCATGACTTTTGTTTAGCTAGTTTTACACAGTGTTTAGCATTCTTGCATTTGTTTCTATATTCTCTAAGAGCACAAGCTGACTTATTTGACAGGAACTTTTGATATGCTTTCTTCTTTTTCTTCACTGTCTCTTTAACATCCTGCAAAATAAAATGCATATTTTAATTGTCATCACTATCTTCAAAAATAACATTTCGTAGATGTTCTTTATTTACAAGTGGCTGGACGTCGTCATCACTTGAAATCTCTTGCACATCATTTGTGTAATTCTCGTTGCATGCTTTAGCTGGTTTAGTTGTCAAGAAGTCAGTAATAAGACCTTGCTTACCACTATGCTGCAATTTTTTATTAAGTTCATAATACGGAGCTAAACAAATATCCAGTTGTCGCTTGAATTTTCCAGAGCGCTCCATTGCAAGATCATTATCCATAAAATAACTTTCTTGCCAAGTCCAATCCTTCTGCTAATTTATTTAAGCTGAATTCTTTCAGGATTCATCACAATCAGAATCTTTGGCAGAACTCTCCCCACCATTTGGTTCGACGTCATCTATTAACTGTACCAGTTCCTCCTCATTTAAATCTGTTTCCCCATCAAGTTCACTATTGAAGAGATTGGAACACTTAAGACTCAACCTTCGCGAACTTCTTCATGTGTTGATCGAAACCAAATGTATCTTCAGTCTTGTTCAATTGTTACCTCGGCAATTTACAGTGGGTGGGTTTATCTCCATTAACAAACGCGTATATCGCAAAAGCGTTCTAAGTGGCCATTAATATAAAAATGATTTTTTTTACATAAAAAAACACATTACATAATGTATGTAACTCACCAAAAAATAAAGTGCTCAGCTTGAGATTAACACACTTGTGATTTTTAATGCACTTTCCTGGTAGAAAACGAAGACAATTTTCAACAATAAATACTTTATACGGTAAACAATTGATGCACATGCATGCTAAAGGGTATTTTCCCTAATATAAATTCGCTACTTACTTATAAATACATGTGCGATATGGGCAGACGCAAATTTAACGAAGATAAAATTTGATTTTAAGTCTCGCGTTGAAAAATATATGAAAAGATAAAGGGTTACTACAATTTATAGACCGCGTTATATCAAAACCGCATTGTATAAGTACAGCGTTATACGAGGATTAGCTATACTTATATAGTTGTTATAACTCACTTATACTTATTTAGCGTTTAGTTGTAATAGTTTCTCGACACTATTTTGATTAATGGTGGCAGTGGCAGCTTCGCAAATGGCATATCACCAAGTCCTCCACCATTTAAGGACTCCATTTTGCATGATATATGAAGGGATTTTTGTGGTATGCAGAACTTGTGGAATGCATGCGTCCCGCCAGTTGTATATGTAGCAGGTGAGAGAAGGGGAAATACGTATATGTGCAAAATGCAGTCAATGGGAGGAACTTGGTGAGTTAGAGATGAATATAACTGACCTCGTTGAGTCAGAGACAGGAGGTTCTCCATGTAGAGAGATGAGTGGTATGATAGAAGGCGAGAATAGTCAGAGAAATATTAATGAAAAAATGAGAGTGGGGGGGTGTGGAAAGGTTGAATGATTGTGAAGTTTTCAGAGATGGTCTCAATTGGGAGGATGAATGGCAAACAAGAGTGACTGACTTGCAGAGAGAGAAAGACAAGCTGAAAGAGCAGGTGGAATGTCTCAGGTATGAGATGAGAAGTGTGAAAGATGAGATTATGCAAATGGAAGAAATGAATGCAAGGCGAATCAGAGTAGGAGTGAGAGAGTTATGGGAATGATAGAAGAGGAGAGAATAGGATCAATGGAAGAGAGATAATGAGAGAAAGTTATCTGAATGATAGAAGTGGAGAGAATAGGATCAGTGGAAGAGAGGTAATGAGAGAAAGTTCTGAGAATGATAGAAGAGGAGAGAATGGAAACAGTAGGAGTGAGGGAATGAGAAGAATGCGAGTGAGTGCTGGAACCAGGGATAGAGTGGTAAGAGGTGTGATGTATGGGGGACTCAATGATGTGTAGTGTACAAGATAGGATACTTTAGGAGTGTTTGCCTGAAGGAACAATAGAAAGAGTGGCTATGGCAATTAAGAGGGGTGAAAGGGTAGATGAAATGATTGTGATGGTAGGAACGAATGACTTAAGAGGCAATGTAAATTGGGCGGCGAGAGATATGAGATTCTTGCTTGAGGTTGTGCAAAAGAAAACTCAGAAAACACAAGAAAAAAAAGATAGGTGCGTGTTGCCTAGGTATGATAGTGACGAGCTGAGCAGATGAGCAGTAATATTGAATAACATAATAGCTAGAATGTCTCAGAAGAGAGGATTGGAATATGTAGATGCTTGGAGAGTGTTTGAGGACAGAAAGGAATTATATGCGAGAGACCACATGCATTTGAAAAAGGAATGATGTAGGCATCTGGAGACATTGCTGTTTTCTGAACGAGTTGGTGTGTCAATGCAGGGAAACTAGAATAACCAGGTGGATGGCCTCTTATGGGCAAGGGTGCTTGGGAGAAGAGGGACGACATCAGGTAACACTGAGCCCAGTAGAGTCTAGAGGGGATAATGCTGGGTATAGAACCGGTGGCATTTTTATGCTTTATACTAATGCCAAAAATATCCGGAATAAAGGAGAGGAATTGGTGGCACTGATAGCATCAACCTGGCCAAAGATTACTCGGACACTGAGACGTGGTTGACAGAAGAGGATATAATAACAGGAATAGAAGTAGCAGTGCACAGCATTTTTCGGCAGGATAAGAAGGGAAAGTGTGGTGGTGGAGTACTGCTTATGATAAGTGATGACTTATGTCCTCCAAGAGTGGAGACTTTGGAAGGCAGTGACTAATGAGTTTGAAAGCATATGGTGCGAGGTAGAGGTGGGCAAGACAGGATATTTAGTGGAGTGAGCCGTTTCAGCACGACAAAAAACTGGGCCGTCCAAAAACTGGACTGAGCGAAGTTAACATCCAAAAAGTGCATGATTTCATCAAAGAAAACTTGAAATCGTCTGTGAGATTGATTGAAGATAAATTGGGGATTCCAAAATCAACTGTGCACACATTTTGACCAAGAGTTTGGGCCTTCGTAAATTGAATTTGCGATTTGTTCTCCACAAGTTGACCAATGACCAAAAAATGTATCGAATTGAACACTGCAAGGACCACATTAAAACCACTCGTAAGATCTCAAACTTCCTTGAAACGATGGTTACTGGTGAAGACGTATGAGTATGAGCCCGAAACAAAGTGCTGAGTAGAGTCCACCTGAAGAGAGGCATCTGAAAAAAGATGATGCTGATTTGTTTCTACAATTCCAAGGGCATTATCAACAAAGAATTCGTTCCAACTGGCAAAACAATCAATGGGGAGTTTTATCTCGAAATTTTGAAGTGATTGATAATGAGAATTCGACGCATATGGCATGAAGATAGTGATGCATGCAGTTGGAACATGATCGTGATAATGCAGGCAGCTGCATTATCACTTTTGCATGATAATGCACCATTTCATCATTTCAAAATTGTGAGACAGTTTTTGAGCAAAAGCCTATTTTGTGCGTTGAATCACTCTCTGTATTCATCTGAGTACCCTGTGAGTTCTTTCTCTTCCGTGGACTTCATTTGCTGATGAAAGGAAAGCAATACGACACCATTGAAAACTTTCAAGTGGCAGTAACCACGACCTGCAGCAGTGTCCCAAAAATCGATATAAAAAACTCATTTAACGAATTACTTGACCATGCCAAACACTATCGAAGCTGAGGGAGAGTATATTGATCGAAATAAATGATTTGAATAATTATAATTGGCCTGCATTTTATTTTCTATCAAAAGTTCGGTTTCTTTTTGGACAGAGAGTGTAGTCTTAGATATCAACCTGGAGAAGTTTCATGGAGGGAGGAATTGGAAGGCCCGGATATCATTAGTGCTTGAGAAATTGTGAAGGAATATTTGTTAGTAGCAATAGTAAGCTGTATTCCACAAGTGAAGAAGAAGAGGACATAATTTGGTGTAAAGTGGATGGCAAACAATATTAAACAGGAAATGCATGTGAAAAAGAGGCTATGGAAGAGATATAAGGAGACAGGTGATCAGATGCATGAAGAATATAAGACTCAGGCCAGGAGAGTGATTAGTATGGTAAGCAAGGCAAAACTGGAAAATGAGAAGAGATTGGCCCTAAGATCCAAAGAAAATCTGAGGGAATTTTTTAGCTATGTGGCCAGTAGGAGGAGAAATCATTGTGGAAGAATGACATTGTGGGATAAAAATGGGAATAGAGTGACTGATGCAGAGGACATAGTGGAATTGTTCAATGAACACTTTATTGGAATATTTCATCCTGGAGGAATAAATTTTAATACTAGAGGGATAGGTCAGGTTCGAGGTTTAGAGGTGCAGGAAGAGAGCTTGTTCCAAATACTGAGTACTCTGGATGTCAGTAAAGCTGTGGAACTGGATGGTATTTCACCGCAAGTTTTGAAAGAATGTGCTAAAGAACTGACAGCTCCTTTGACCTGGCTTTTCAATGAAAGTCTGGCTGCAGGAAAGGTGCCCAGAGAATGGAAGGAAGGTAAGATAGTGCCATTGCATAAGGGAGTTTGCAGACTGGAAGTATCTAATTATAGGTGGTCAGTTTGTGTGTCATCAGTAGTTGTTGAGATCTTGGAGAAATTAGTGAGGGACCGTATACAGATAACATTACTTGTGAGAGTCAACATGGATTTGTTAAGGGGTGCTCTTTTTTTTAGTAATATGTTAGCCTTTTATAATAAAGTTACAAGAGCAGTTGATGAGGGAAAGGCATATACTGCCATTTTTTTTTTGAGTTAGTGAAGGCATTTGATAGGGTGCCACATGATAAGCTGATATTTAAGTTGCAGCACATGGGTTTTGGATGTCAGGTTGGTCAGCTGAATTTAGGGATTGGATGTCCGATATATGTATCAGAGCGTTATGTATGGTGGGGCAGTTTCAAGGAGGCAAAATTCTACTGACAATGATATTGTCAGTAGATTGCAGGGGGATATTCAGTTGTTTGCGGATGATGTGAAGCTGGGAAGGGTTATTAGTAATAGTGCAGATGTGGTAGTCCGCAAGAGGATTTGAATAAACTAAACAGATCTGCAAATGAAAGAGGGTGTCGTTTTAATGCAGCAAAATGTAAGGTCTTGAGGGTTGGGACTCTGCATACTCTATTGGAGGAGTTGTACTGGAGGAAGTAGGGGAGACGAGAGATCTGGGGTTGATGATTGATAGAAACCTGAAATTCAGGAGACATATGCAAAGGTGAAGAGGGTAACACAAAGGATTGCTGCAATAATGAGAAGGACGCTGACCTGCAGAGATAAAAGAGTTATCATTCCGTTGTATAAGACCCTGATCAGGTCACACTTAGACAATTGTTCTGAAATTGGTCCCCAGGATTTGAAGGGGATAAATTAACTGTGGAAAGGGTACAGAGGCAGATTTTCAGGACTGTACAATGTTAGTTATGAGGATCGGCTGAGGGAATGTGGACTGCAGAGTTGGATAGATAGAAGAAGGAGAGGTGATATGATTGAGACTTTTAAACTGTTGAGAGGTGGTTACAGGTTTGACACTGGAGAGTTCTTTTGCTTGGTTGAACAGTGGGAAGGAGTGATGACAAGGGGGCTATCCCTTTAAGTTACAAAAGGAAGCTATGAGCAATAAGGTAAGGAGTGGTTTCTTTGTATGGATGGTGGTTGAACTGTGGAATGCATTGCCTGATAGAGTGGTGAGAGAGCGAGCACGGTCAATGAGTTCAAGGGGTGGTATGATAGACTGTGTTTCCTAAGAAGGACCTTCCACGATGAGTCTTTTGACTCCATGGAGGCCTGAATAATAATAATAAAATAAACTGCTGCTTTATGAATTCCCAATTTACAAACGGTCCAAGAACCAATTAATTCGTAATGGCAGGGATCTACCTGTAATCCACTAAAGCATTAGCATTAAATTTATGAGGGGTTTCAGCTAGATAGCATGTATGGTCTGTGGATAGTTTGCACTTATTGAATTTGTAGTTTAACATATTATTTTAGTATAGTTTATTAGTTCTTTGTACAGTGTTTGAATGCTACCGGTGGCAGCTGCAATTGCTTTTGCCAATATGTTATCACCAAGTCTGCCACCATTTAAGCACGACATTTTGCACTGCATACTGCAGGATTTTGTGGTATGCAGTGCTTGCGACATGTATGCATCCTACCAGTTAGAAATGTGGCAGGTGAGAGACTGGGGAGTGCATGTCTGCTTAAAATCTAAAAATGGGAAGACTTTATGATATTGAAATTAATTAACAAAGTTTGGCATTAGCAACCAAGAGGAACCAGTAACATAATCGAGGGTGAGGAAGATGAGTGGCATATGAATAAGAATTTTAAATTAGGCATTGTAGCTGGTTTGAAATATGGTGTAGTTTGGAAGATAAGTTGCCAAGAGAGAGAGAGAGAGAGAGAGAGATGCATTGAAAAAAAGAAGTGGAATGTGGGAGGAATGAGTTAAGAAATATGAAAAAAAATAATGACTGCAGCGGGAATGAGAGTAGAAGTGAGAGAGAGTTATGAGAATAATAGAATGGAGAAAATAGGAGAACCAGGGGAAAAGAGAGAATGAGAGGAAGGCAAGGCAGTGCAGGAACCAGGGATGGAAAGATGACAGGAAAGTAGGTAAGTGGGAGAACAATGAGAGAAAGTATCAGATGAGAGAGTGTGGAATACAGGCGAGCGAACAAGCAAGGAAGAGAGAAGTAAGAGGTGTGATGTATGGAGATGTATTAATCTGTGGAGTACAAGATTGAATGCCAGAGAAGTGTTTCTGAAGAAATCATAGACAGGACTGTGGCAATGAAGAGCAGTGAAAGAGTGGATGAGATGATTATGACTGTGGGTTCTAATAACTTGAAAGGTAGCTTGAATCTGGAGTCTCTGGAAGCAAGAGGTCTGAGGTTCATGTTTGAGGTTGTGTGGCAGAAGACAGAGAGAATGCAGATAGTGACTATGTTATCCAGGTATGATAATGCACGGCTAAGAAGAAGAGGGTTGGATTATGTGGATGTTTGGAGTGCATTTGAGGACAGAAAAGAACTGTATGCGAGAAACAGCTTGCATTTGAATGAGAAAGGAAGTAGGCTTCTGGAGAGAATATTGTTCTCTAAATAAGTGAGAGTGTTAGTACAGAAAAACTAGAATTATCAGGATGGATAGTCCTCTTGTGGAATTAGTCACTTGGGAAAAGGGGAAACATATGGTGTAATGCAGAATCCTGTGCAGACTGGTGGGAATGATGATAGGTATTCAGAATAAAGGAGAAGACTTGATGGCACTGTTACCTTCAGACTGTCAATAGATTATTGGGATAAGTGAGTCATGTTTATGGAAGATAATATACTCAAAGAAGTAGCAGAATATAGCGTTTTTCAGCAAGACAGGAAGGGAAAATACTGAATATAATAAGTGATGAGTTGTTTTTTCTCTTAGAGTGGAAGATTTGGAGGGCATTGGTGCTATTAGTTTTGAGAGCGTATGGTATGAGGCAGATGTGGTAAGGACAGGATATTTAGTGGGTATTTCTATAAGCCAGGAAGCATAGATTGCAAAGGGCAGGTAATGTTTAGGTAGTTAAACTTGGCGAGTGTGACAAGAATGATTGTTATGGGAGATTTTAACTACAGCAGTAGAAATTGGAAAGAGGAAACTGCATGTAGTAGTAAGGGATTGGAATTTCTGGAATTCTTGCAAGACAAATGTCTTAAGCAACATGTAGCACGAGGGTGGTCTGAAAAGTGTTCGGTCTCGACCATAAATAGCAACAGTATCGGCAAGATTTTTTTTTCTATGTTGGTACATCTGTCATAAGCATCCATGTGAAATTGCAAGTCATTCTATCAAGTACTTGATAGAAGTACTTTGTATAAAACAAGCAAAAGGGTTGTCTGTATACCTTGAAATGGATAAAATTGAGTATCATGTTGTTATAAAATTCTTTGTAAAAGGTTTAACGCCAAAAGAAATTCATTTGAAGTTCATAAAAGTTTATGGGCACTCTTCTCCTTCATTTTTGACAATTATGAAATGGGCTGCCGAGTTGAAACGTGGCCGTACTTGCCTTGAAGATGATCCACATGAAGGATGTCCAAAAAGTGTAACAACAGCAGAAATCATTGATCAAGTGCATGATATGGTATTGGATGACTGGCAAGTCAAAGTGCATGAAATTGCTGAGACTATAGGCATTTCAAAAGAACACATGTAGGGTATGTATTACACGAAGAATTGCAAATGAAAAAGCTTTGCGCAAGGTGGGTGCCGCACTTGCTCACAGCACATCAAAAACACATTCGCATGAAAATCTCTGAACAGTGCTTGGAGCTTTTTAACAAGAATAAAACTGATTTTGTGTGTCGATTTAACAAGAATAAAACTGATTTTGTGTGTCGATTTATTACTATGGATGAGACTTGGATTCACCATTACACACCAGAATCACACCAGAACAACTGGCTTCTGTCCAACAGTGGACAGAAGCCAATTGTTCAGCATCAAAGAAGGCCAAGTCGGTTCCATCAGCAGGAAAGGTCATAGCATCGGTGTTTTGGGATGCTAAAGGAATTTTGTTTATTAATTATCTTGAAAAGGGTAAAACAATAACCGGGGAATATTATTCCAATCTTTTAACCAGATTAGATGAAAAAGTTTTTGAGAAAAGACCTGGTTTGCAGAAGGAAAAAACATCTTTCATCAGGACAATGCATCTGCCCACAAAGTGGTTTTGGCAATGGGAAAATTAAGGGATCTGCACTATGAATTGTTGGAACATCCACCCTATTCCCCAGATTTGGCCCTCTCTAGCTTCTGTCTCTTCCCAAAACTAAAATTCTTCCTCACTGGTCAGCATTTCTCTTTGAATCAAGAGGTGATTGCAGCTGTAGAGGGGTATTGCAGATCTTACTGAGAACCAGTACAGGGATGGGATAATGATGCTGGAGCATTGCTGGAATAAATGTATTAGTCTTAAAGGAGATTATGTAAAAAAATAAAAAATAAATTTGATACTATAAAGTCATATTTTCATTGTTAGGCCGAGAAGTTTTCAGACCATCTTCATATTGCCATAAATTTTGAAGGAACGTGTCAGGGAATAAGCATCTGCCTTGACATATTTGTGTAATATGAGTCTTGCGCTGGGGAAAGTTCCAAAGGGATGGAAGGAAGTCAAGATTGTGCCACTTCATAAGGGTGGTGACAGAACTCAATCATCAAGTTATAGGCTTTAACCTATAACCACACTACTTTAACCACAACAACTGTGATTTTAGTTGTTGTGGTTAAAGTGTTAGAGAAGCTGGTGAGAACCAG